>NC_059211.1:55903844-55983844 GCF_020615455.1 Coregonus clupeaformis | reverse complement strand
AGGAAAAACATCAGGGACAGACTGATATTCTGCAAAAGGTACAGGGATTGGACTGCTGAGGACTGGGGTAAAGACATTTTCTCTGATGAATCCCCTTTCCGATTGTTTGGGGTATCCGGAAAAAAAATTGTCCGGAGAAGACAAGGTGAGCCCTACCATCAGTCCTGTGTCATGCCAACAGTAAAGCATCCTGAGACCATTCATGTGTGGGGTTGCTTCTCAGCCAAGGGAGTGGGCTCAATCACAACTTTGCCTAAGAACACAGCCATGAATAAAGAATGGTACCAACACATCCTCCGAGAGCAACTTCTCCCAACCATCCAAGAACAGTTTGGTGACGAACAATGCCTTTTCCAGCATGATGGAGCACCTTGCCATAAGGCAAAAGTGATAACTAAGTGGCTCGGGGAACAAAACATCAACATTTTGGGTCCATGGCCAGGAAACTCCCCAGACCTTAATCCCATTGAGAACTTGTGGTCAATCCTCAAGAGGCGGGTGGACAAACAAAAACCCACAAATTCTGACAAACTCCAAGCATTGATTATGCAAGAATGGGCTGCCATCAGTCAGAATGCGGCCCAGAAGTTAATTGACAGCATGCCAGGGTGGATTGCAGAGGTCTTGAAAAAGAAGGGTCAACACTACAAATATTGACTCTTTGCATAAACTTAATGTAATTGTCAATAAAAGCCTTTGACACTTATGGAATGCTTGTAATTATACTTCAGTATACCATAGTAACATCTGATAAAAATATCTAAAAACCAATACTTGTGTCATTCTCAAAACTTTTGACCACGACTGTAAGTACATTATTTACCTTCAGAGGTGAATGTATCAAACCAGTTGCCGTGATACGTTTTTTGTTGTTGTGCACTCTCCTCAAACAATAGCATGGTATGTTTTCACTGTAATAGCTACTGTAAATTGGACAGTGCATTTAGATTAACAAGAATTTAAGCTTTCTGCCCATATAAGACATGTCTATGTCCTGAAAAGTTTGCTGTTACTTACAACAGTCATGCTAATCACATTAGCACACGTTAGCTCAACCGTCCCATATACCGGACACCGAAACCACGTAGAAGTTAAGCACATTGCTTCACTTTTCAACCGGACTAGCCTACCTGGCTGGCATGAAAATGAACCTCGGGAAAAGCGTCCTATTCATACGGATGATATGTATTTTTTTACCCTGACCTGTTCCGACAGGTGCATAGTAACGGACTGCAGGTAGCCTAGCAGTTAACAGCGTTGGTCCAGTAACAGAAAGGTTGCTGGTTCGAATCCCCAAGGTGCAAAAAATCTGCTCCATAGGCACCGATGATGTCGATTACAACAACCCCATTCTGAACCAAAACTAATTTCACACATATTATTTAGTATTTGTAACGACAATATTACATTGTGAATAGTCTGATGGGTGAGAATATTATCACTTGTGAATGATGTGCAGTCTAAGGCAATAAACAGCGCATGCGTTTCCCCCCCCAACTTCCATGCTTTCCACCTGGCTACCCCTACCCCGGCCACCAACTCTGCACCCTCCGCTGCAACTTGCCCATGCCCCCCCCGCTTCTCCTTCACACAAATTCAGGCAGCTGATGTTCTGAAAGAGCTGCAAAATCTGGACCCCTACAAATCAGCTGGGCTAGACAATCTGGACCCTTTCTTTCTAAAACTAGCCGCCGAAATTGTCGCAACCCCTATTACTAGTCTGTTCAACCTCTCTTTCGTAAAGTCTGAGATCCCCAGAGATTGGAAAGCTGCCGCGGTCATCCCCCTCTTCAAAGGGGGTGACACTCTAGATCCAAACTGCTACAGACCTATATCCATCCTGCCCTGCCTTTCGAAAGTATTTGAAAGCCAAGTTAACAAACAGATCACCGACCATTTCGAATACCACCGTACCTTCTCCGCTATGCAATCCGGTTTCCGAGCTGGTCATGGGTGCACTTCAGCCACGCTCAAGGTCCTAAACGATATTATAACCGCGATTGATAATAGACAGTACTGTGCAGCCGTCTTCATCGACCTGGCCAAGGCTTTCGACTCTGTCAACCACCGCATTCTTATTGGCAGACTAAATAGCCTTGGTTTCTCAAATGACTGCCTCGCCTGGTTCACCAACTACTTCTCAGATAGAGTTCAGTGTGTCAAATCGGAGGGCCTGTTGTCTGGACCTCTGGCAGTCTCTATAGGGGTGCCACAGGGTTCAATTCTTGGGCCGACACTTTTCTCCGTGTATATCAATGATGTCGCTCTTGCTGCTGGTGACTCTCAGATCCACCTCTACGCAGACGACACCATTTTGTATACATCTGGCCCTTCATTGGACACTGTGTTAACAAACCTCCAAACGAGCTTCAATGCCATACAACACTCCTTCAGTAGCCTCCAACTGCTCTTAAACACGAGTAAAACTAAATGCATGCTTTTCAATTGAACGCTGCTGGCACCCGCCCACCCGACTAGAATCACCACTCTCAACGGGTCTGACCTAGAGTATGTGGACAACTACAAATACCTAGGTGTCTGGTTAGACTGTAAACTCTCCTTCCAGACTCACATTAAGAATCTCCAATCCAAAGTTAAATCTAGAATCGGCTTCCTATTTCGCAACAAAGCCTCCTTCACTCATGCTGCCAAACATGCCCTCGTAAAACTGACTATCCTACCGATCCTTGACTTCGGCGATGTCATTTACAAAATAGCCTCCAACACTCTACTCAGCAAATTGGATGTAGTCTATCACAGTGCCATCCGTTTTGTCTCCAAAGCCCCATACACTACCCACCACTGTGACCTGTACGCTCTTGTTGGCTGGTCCTCACTACATGTTCATCGTCAAACCCACTGGCTCCAGGCCATCTATAAATCACTGCTAGGCAAATCCCCGCCTTATCTTAGCTCATTGGTCACCACAGCAGCACCCACCCGTAGTCTGCGCTCCAGCAGGTATATCTCACTGGTCATTCCCAAAGCCAACACCTCCTTTGGCCGCCATTCCTTCCAGTTCTCTGCTGCCAATGACTGGAACGAATTGCAAAAATCTCTGAAGCTGGAGACTCTTATCTCCCTCACTAACTTTAAGCATCAGTTGTCAGAGCACCTTACCGATCACTGCACCTGTACACAGCCCATCTGAAATTAGCCCACCCAACTACCTCATCCCTATATTGTTATTTATTTTGCTCTTTTGCACCCCAGTATCTCTATTTGCACATAATCTCTTGCACATCTAGCATTCCAGTGTTAATACTAATTGTAATTATTTTGCACTATAGCCTATTTATTGCCTTACCTCCATAACTTGCTACATTTGCACACACTGTATATATATTTTCTGTTGTATTTTTGACTTTATGTTTTTTCTTTACCCCATATGTAACTCTGTGTTGTTGTTTTTATCGCACTACTATGCTTTATCTTGGCCAGGTCGCAGTTGTAAATGAGAACTTGTTCTCAACTGGCTTACCTGGTTAAATAAAGGTTAAATAAAAAATACACACTGCTCAAAAAAATAAAAGGAACACTTAAATAACACAATGTAACTCCAAGTCAATCACACTTCTGTGAAATCAAACTGTCCACTTAGGAAGCAACACTGATTGACAATACATTTCACATGCTGTTGTGCAAATGGAATAGACAACAGGTGGAAATTATAGGCAATTAGCAAGACACCCCCAATAAAGGACTGGTTTTGCAGTTGGTGACCACAGACCACTTCTCAGTTCCTATGCTTCCTGGCTGATGTTTTGGTCACTTTTGAATGCTGGCGGTGCTTTCACTCTAGTGGTAGCATGAGACGGAGTCTACAACCCACACAAGTGGCTCAGGTAGTGCAGCTCATCCAGGATGGCACATCAATGAGAGCTGTGGGAAGAAGGTTTGCTGTGTCTGTCAGCGTAGTGTCCAGAGCATGGAGGCGCTACCAGGAGACAGGCCAGTACATCAGGAGACGTGGAGGAGGCCGTAGGAGGGCAACAACCCAGCAGCAGGACTGCTACCTCCGCCTTTGTGCAAGGAGGAGCAGGAGGAGCACTGCCAGAGCCCTGCAAAATGACCTCCAGCAGGCCACAAATGTGCATGTGTCTGCTCAAACGGTCAGAAACAGACTCCATGAGGGTGGTATGAGGGCCCGACGTCCACAGGTGGGGGTTGTGCTTACAGCCCAACACCGTGCAGGACGTTTGGCATTTGCCAGAGAACACCAAGATTGGCAAATTCGCCACCGGCGCCCTGTGCCCTTCATAGATGAAAGCAGGTTCACACTGAGCACGTGACAGACGTGACAGAGTCTGGAGACGCCGTGGAGAACATTCTGCTGCCTGCAACATCCTCCAGCATGACCGGTTTGGCGGTGGGTCAGTCATGGTGTGGGGTGGCATTTCTTTGGGGGGCCGCACAGCCCTCCATGTGCTCGCCAGAGGAAGCCTGACTGCCATTAGGCAATGAGATGAGATCCTCAGACCCCTTGTGAGACCATATGCTGATGCGGTTGGCCCTGGGTTCCTCCTAATGCAAGACAATGCTAGACCTCATGTGGCTGGAGTGTGTCAGCAGTTCCTGCAAGAGGAAGGCATTGATGCTATGGACTGGCCCGCCGTTCCCCAGACCTGAATCCAATTGAGCACATCTGGGACATCATGTCTCGCTCCATCCACCAACGCCACGTTGCACCACAGACTGTCCAGGAGTTGGCGGATGCTTTAGTCCAGGTCTGGGAGGAGATCCCTCAGGAGACCATCCGCCACCTCATCAGGAGCATGCCCATGCGTTGTAGGGAGGTCATACAGGCACGTGGAGGCCACACACACGACTGAGCCTCATTTTGACTTGTTTTAAGGACATTACATCAAAGTTGGATCAGCCTGTAGTGTGGTTTTCCACTTTAATTTTGAGGGTGACTCCAAATCCAGACCTCCATGGGTTGATAAATTTGATTTCCATTGATAATTTTTGTGTGATTTTGTTGTCAGCACATTCAACTATGTAAATAAAAAAGTATTTAATACGATTATTATTATGTGCTCCTGAGTGGCGCAGTGGTCTAAGGCACTGCATCGCAGTGCTAACTGTGCCACTAGAGATCCTGGTTCGAATCCAGGCTCTGTCGCAGCCGGCCGCGACCGGGAGACTCATGGGCGGCGCACAATTGGCCCAGGGTAGGGGAGGGAATGGCCGGCAGGGATGTAGCTCAGTTGATAGAGCATGGCGTTTGCAACGCCAGGGTTGTGGGTTCGATTCCCACGGGTGGCCAGTATAAAAAGATATGTATTCACTAACTGTAAGTCGCTCTGGATAAGAGCGTCTGCTAAATGACTAAAATGTAAATGTAATGTAATGATTATTTCATTCATATAGCCGCATGTTCACACTCCCTCGAAAACCGTTTTTGGGAAAATATCCTTTCTATTTTATTCAGCTATGTTCAATTGTATTGTTCTTAGTATAAAATACTAGAAAACAATGCCAAAGAAATTATAATATTGACTTATAACAATATTTAGTGTTACAGCCTGAATAAAAAATTGATTAAATAGATTTTCTCTCACCCATCTTCACACAATACCCCTTAGCGACAACGTCAAAACATGTTTTTTGACATTTTTGCTAATTTATTGAAAATTAAATTACAGAAATATCTCACTTACATACAGTACCAGTCAAAAGTTTGGACACACCTACTAATTTAAGGGTTTTTCTTAATTTGTACTATTTTCTACATTGTAGAATAATAGTGAAGACATCAAAACTATGAAATAACACATATGGAATCATGTAGTAACCAAAAAAGTGTTAAACAAATCAAAATATATTTTATATTTGAGATTCTTCAAAGTAGCCACCCTTTGTCTTGATGACAGCTTTGCACACTCTTGGCATTCTTTCATGAGGAATGCTTTTCCAACAGTCTTGAAGGAGTTCCCACACTTGCTGAGCACTTGTTGGCATCTTTTCCTTCACTATGTGGTCCAACTCATCCCAAACCATCTCAATTGGGTTGAGGTTGGGTGATTGTAGAGGCCAGGTCATCTGATGCAGCACTCCATCACTCTCCTTGGTCAAATAGCCCTTACACAGCCTGGAGGTGTGTTGGGTCATTGTCCTGTTGAAAAACAAATGATAGTCCCACTAAGCGCAAACCAGATGGGATGGCGTATCGCTGCAGAATGCTGTGGTAGCCATGCTGGTTAAGTGTGCCTTGAATTCTAAATAAATCACAGACAGTGTCACCAGCAAAGCACCACCACACCATCACACCTCCTCCTCCGTGCTTCACGGTGGGAACCACACATGCGGAGATCATCCGTTCACCTACTCTGCGTCTAACAAAGACACTGCAGTTGGAACCAAAAATCTCAAATTTGGTCTCATCAGACCAAAGGACATATTTCCAATGGTCTAATGTCCATTGCTCGTGTTTCTTGGCCCAAGCAAGTCTCTTCTTCTTATTGGTGTCCTTTAGTAGTGGTTTCTTTGCAGCAATTCGACCATGAAGGCCTGATTCACGCAGCCTCCTCTGAACAGTTGTTGTTGAGATGTGTCTGTTTCTTGAACTCTGTGAAGCATTTATTTGGGTTGCAGTCTGAGGTGCAGTTAACTCGAATGAACTTATCCTCTGCAGCAGAGGTAACTCTGGGGCCAGTATGAAAAAGAAAAAAAAGAATGTATGTATGCACTCTGGATAAGAGCGTCTGCTAAATGACTAAAATGTAAAATGTCTTCCTTTCCTGTTACTAATCAAAACATGAACTGCCGTTTACGTCAATGCCACAGAAAGAATGCAAACAGACAATTCTTGGCCTCCCTCTCTGAATCCCAGGCTGGCTGAGCAGAATAGATCCCGCTGACATATTCACATATTAAATATCCAAATGAGTTACAAACACACACATACGAAAAACAACTTACAGACGCACACAAACATCTCCTCTGAACCAGACCCACATGCTCCCATCCCCACTGCTTTATTGTTTGCCACTTGGCCTTATGTCACGATCGTCGAAATGAGTGGACCAAGGCGCAGCGTGATATGCATACATCTTCTTTAATAGTGTACTTAGCAACACAATAACACAACAAAAACAACAAACGATACGTGAAGTCCTCGGTTAACAACACAAACCTACACGGAACAAGATCCCACAAATGACAAGTGCACAAAAGGCTGCCTAAGTATGGTTCCCAATCAGAGACAACAAACAACAGCTGATTCACGTTGCCTCTGATTGGGAACCACCCCGGCCAACATAGAAAACACATGAACTAGAAACTGAACATAGAACACAAAACATAGACCCTACACACCCTGGCTCAACATATAAGAGTCCCCAGAGCCAGGGCGTGACACCTTAAATAACATGTATTTTTCTCGGTCCCCTATGCTATTTCAATATTTCGATAGTAAATCATTAGATTTTTTCCATTGTGTTAATGATGGCGGATTGATTGATTGATTTCCAGGTTTTTGTATACGTTTTTTTCAAGATGAGTGATGAGAAGAGAATAGTCCAGCCCATTGGGTATCTCACTACACCCCCATATGCCATGTCTTGAAATATGCAGACGGATTAAAAGTAAGTTTACATTGTAATACTTCTGACAGCCAACTTTCTAGCTCCGCCCACAACTTTTGGACTTCATAGCGTTCCCAGAAACCATGGATTATTGAATCATTGTTAGTTTTACACTTAAGACAAGACTCTGCCGTTGTGCTGTAGAAGTTGTGCATTTAGTCTCTTGTTTAATACATTCTATACATTAGTTTATACTGGATTTAAGCGTCCCATTTTCGTTAACTCTAATTTCATTAGTTATTCTCCAACGTTCCCTCCATCTTGTGCCAACAGCCAGTTATTTTCAAGTCTTGGTTCCAATATTGTGGAATTTTTTTTCTAAGAGATTGTCAGTTGTATTTACATTGTTCTAACATGTTGACAAATCAGATATGGCACCACAAGGCCGCCTCGCATGCCAACTTCCTGATTCTACGGGAAGATGCTCCAGGGTTCAATGATGGTATAGGGTTTAGTTACCCCCTAGATGCTGATCCTGGGTCAGTTTAGTATTTTGCTTACTAATGTTAAAGGTCAGGATTGTGGGAGGGGAATCTGATCCTAGATCTGTACCTAAGGGAAACTTCTATGACCACTTCCTGTATGTATGCAACCCCATGTATCAATATATTTCAATGCAGCATACTGTTTTGGATGGCAGTGTGACCAATTGGGGCTCAAAACCTGGGTATTCTGCAATCCTCAAGACTGTGTTGGCCCGCTGAGCTAAAGCCCAGACATTCGTTTTGGGAGCTAACACAAGTCTTCCGAATGTAAACAAGGACCTACTGAAGTAGTAGGCACCCTATCCTCTATATAGTGCACTAGCTTAATTAAAACTAGTCCCCTATGGGCCAGAGTCAAAAGTAGTGCACTATATAGGGAATAGGGTGCCGTTTGGGATGCAGCCAGGGAGTGTGGGGTTCGCTAAGGGTGTGGGCGGTGACGATGGGGCGACTCCAAACTAATTAGGGACGAGGTTGCTTATGGCCTCCCTCGTTAGCGATGGATGAAGTTACAATACAGAGGTCAGAGGTTAGAGTTCAGGGGTCAGACTGCTGGTCAACATGATGACCTCACCCTATTGGGACACGTCAGAGGCCCGGTCAACAATCAACATACACACACCATGGATACATCAGCAGCCAGCAGATACATTTTCTGCCTTCTGAGAAAGACAGAGAGAGAGAGAGAGAGAGACAGAGAGAGAGAGAGAGAGAGAGAGAGAGAGAGAGAGAGAGAGAGAGAGAGAGAGAGAGAGAGAGAGAGAGAGAGAGAGAGAGAGAGAGAGAGAGAGAGAGAGAATATATTTTCCTACTGGCCTGTGTCTGTCTGTTTGGCATCGCCCCCCCTCCCCCCGCTCTGCACATGCAGGCCGATAAGAACGCGCCTCTCTGTCTCTGCAGCATTCCAAGCATCCTGTGGTGGGGGTCTGGAGGACCGGAGGAGCACAAGCCCCACGCCCTCAGCTCCGTGAACAATGAGACCTTCCCGTCAGACAGGGGGACGGGGGAAGAAAGAGGGCTGGAGTTGGAAGTGGGACACGGAGAGATAGAGGCACGGCAGGCATGCTCTCTCTCTCTCAGTCTCTCGCCATCTCTCTCTTGACAGGCATGCTCTCTCCCCCTCCCTCTCCCTCTCTCCCTCTCCCTCTCCCTCTCCCTCTCCCTCTCCCTCTGTCTCTCCTTCTCCTTCTCCCTCTGTCTCTGTCTCGCTCCCTCTCCCTCTCCCTCTCCCCCTCTCCCTCTCCCTCTCCCCCTCTCCCTCTCCCTCTCCCTCTGTCTCTCTCCCTCTCCCTCTCCCTCTCCCTCTCTCCCTCTCCCTCTCCCTCTCCCTCTCCCTCCCCTCCCCCCTCCCCGCTCCCTCTCCCTCTCTCTCTCTTAGAGGCCCCGCCAGGGAATGTGTGATAAAGAATGCATGCATGCAGGCAGCAACAATCGTGGGAAATTCACTCTCTTCTTATCTCGTCGTGGAATTTCAGCCATTTGACTCAAAAACATGCCATCATATTTCAAGGAGGTGGAATAAGTTAGGATGGGTGGAGTGGCTTGTGTTTCATGTACCAGGAGTATTGTTATGTTATTACATACTGTACAGAAAAACAGCTGTGGTCACTGAGAAAACTGCGTTTTAAGTACGAATTTTCCCTGCCACAACAACAGTGTTTTAAGTAGGAATATCCCTGCCACAACAACAGCGCTAGCTGAGACCTCTCAATACTAAACTAGAGATTGAAAAAAATAGAAAGCCTGAGATGAGAGGTAGTGTTGTGACGTAGTGGGGAATGGCTTGAATGCAGTGAGAGGTAGTGTTGTGACGTAGTGGGGAATGGCTTGAATGCAGTGAGAGGTAGTGTTGTGACGTAGTGGGGAATGGCTTGAATGCAGTGAGAGGTAGTGTTGTGACGTAGTGGGGAATGGCTTGAATGCAGTGAGAGGTAGTGTTGTGACGTAGTGGGGAATGGCTTGAATGCAGTGAGAGGTAGTGTTGTGACGTAGTGGGGAATGGCTTGAATGCAGTGAGAGGTAGTGTTGTGACGTAGTGGGGAATGGCTTGAATGCAGTGAGAGGTAGTGTTGTGACGTAGTGGGGAATGGCTTGAATGCAGTGAGAGGTAGTGTTGTGACGTAGTGGGGAATGGCTTGAATGCAGTGAGAGGTAGTGTTGTGACGTAGTGGGGAATGGCTTGAATGCAGTGAGAGGTAGTGTTGTGACGTAGTGGGGAATGGCTTGAATGCAGTGAGAGGTAGTGTTGTGACGTAGTGGGGAATGGCTTGAATGCAGTGAGAGGTAGTGTTGTGACGTAGTGGGGAATGGCTTGAATGCAGTGAGAGGTAGTGTTGTGACGTAGTGGGGAATGGCTTGAATGCAGTGAGAGGTAGTGTTGTGACGTAGTGGGGAATGGCTTGAATGCAGTGAGAGGTAGTGTTGTGACGTAGTGGGGAATGGCTTGAATGCAGTGAGAGGTAGTGTTGTGACGTAGTGGGGAATGGCTTGAATGCAGTGAGAGGTAGTGTTGTGACGTAGTGGGAAATGGCTTGAATGCAGTGAGAGGTAGTGTTGTGACGTAGTGGGGAATGGCTTGAATGCAGTGAGAGGTAGTGTTGTGACGTAGTGGGGAATGGCTTGAATGCAGTGAGAGGTAGTGTTGTGACGTAGTGGGGAATGGCTTGAATGCAGTGAGAGGTAGTGTTGTGACGTAGTGGGGAATGGCTTGAATGCAGTGAGAGGTAGTGTTGTGACGTAGTGGGGAATGGCTTGAATGCAGTGAGAGGTAGTGTTGTGACGTAGTGGGGAATGGCTTGAATGCAGGCCTCTACGGCTGTGTTTACAGAGGTCGCACAATTATTGGCAAAAGATCTGATCCGATCTGGTCGGAATATCTGAATTGGGCTGCCTGTGTAAACGCAGCCAGAGGGATTCCAGAGCAGCCCTTCGTATTTATTTTCCCACTTGCTATAACCTTTTACCGATAGTTTTTTTTTTTTTTACAGTATCTTCATGACAGTTGTGCCAAGTTGAATCGGTCCTCAGAAGACCTTTGGAGTGGAACATATCTTAGCCGGGGGGGGTAATTTCCCGTTCATATGCAAACTATCTACCTCGACTATCCACATGACTGGCTGTGGTCTGGAGGTTTAGGAGGAGTGCTCTTGTTTTACATACCACAGATCCTCTCACTCACTCTCGATCAGCATGAGTGGTTGGGTTTATTTATAGGTTTTACGAAAAGGAACAGTTCCTTGTCAAGTCTTCAGTACAAACTCAGCTGGGGGGAATTCCCAACACAATGACAAAGTGACTGTTTGAGTCTTCACAATGGATCTTATTTAATCTTATCTAAACCCTATTAAAAGAGGCATGCACATTTGCCACTTGCTCTTGTGCTGCAAAGTTGAACCACCACGTGCACGACAATGCTTGCTTGGACACAGAACACAAGATAGACAGTTTGTTCTTGGCCTGTGTCAACGCTGGAGTTCATTCACACAGAGGAAGGTTAGGCAACACGTGCTCTGATCAAGGGTCGTAGTTTGTGTGTGTGTGTGTGTGTGTGTGTGTGTGTGTGTGTGTGTGTCTATCCTATCCTGGTTCAGAGCTCACTATGGTAAAAACAGCTGTGAGAGGAGAGTGTTTACCCGACTCCATCTCATCCTAACTGAGAGAAATGTATTCAATAGAAATATGTTCCACAGACCAGTGATTTCAGGAAACGAAGTCCTCCGAATCTCAGCTATGACTTAGGCAGCAATCAATAGAAACAGAAATAGCTATGGTATGGGGAGTAAAGCCATGTTGCCTGCGATAACGTTTACCAGGTCTGTACTTTATGGGCCGTATTTAGACTTGAGATAAGTCGATTTAACGTAAAAATGTTGACTTAAGTCCATGTTTTATTTATTTAAAGGTGAACCGCACTCACCTATTCCGCACGTGTTTCTTCTGGTGCTCATTAAGAAATGCAGCGGCCATTACTGAAGCCCAAACGAGTTGTCTTTGGGGTGTGGTTTAATGTGGGTGTGGTTTAATGTGGGTGTGGTTTAATGTGGGTGTGGTTTAATGTGGGTGTGATTTAATGTGGGTGTGGTTTAACGTGGGTGTGGTTTAATGTGGGTGTGTCTTTGCCATTCAATCAAACCAAACAAACAAGGGTAGTAGTGAGTAACTTAGTGACAGAGAGGTAAGCTAAGCTAGCTTTGCTATCGAGAGAAGTTTTGAAGTTGAGGACTTCTCCCCTCTTGGCTGACTCGCCATCTCAAGATGTTCTGATAATTCAGTTCTATGTGTAGCAGGGTTGTTGTGCTGCCGGCGCGCGGGGGGAGCGGCGCTCGCTCACTCACTGTTTTCAATTTGAGAATACAAGGAGCTCGTAAAACTATTTCTGGGAAAATTAATTCGGATAAATTCTAAATAAATGATGCTTAAATTACCACATAAATTCCATGAAAAACGATACAATGACAAACCAAATAAACATGTATAGCAGCCTAGAGGTAAATGGTGTTCCTGTCTTCTTTCTGGGGGTAGCTAGAATGATGAAGAACTGTACGGTGCACTGCAGAGGCCCGTCGGAGGCTTGACCACTTTGGCCAATCTGCCGCTAGGTGGAGTGTGAGAGGGGGTTTAACCCCATGAACCTTGTCATCACACCCAACGAGATCCGAGGATCCAAATTCACTGTGCGTCTTTGCCTTGATGTTCATAAAAACGCCATGGACCCGTCTTGCACTGCGCAGTGGAACCCAGAACGAAATGTGACCACTGTTCTGCCGAGGACACCCACACCGGAGTGGTCACTGCAAAGCCCAAGGAGCCTGACCCCTCTCTGGAAGTAGCTGTAGCCCTGCGTGGGATATTTAGCCTGTATTGGCTATTGGTTGAGACGCAGAGCCCGTTCTAGCTTGGTACGTCAGGGCGGGCAATAAAAAATGTGAAATGAGCCAAGTTGGAGGTAATAATGCATTTAGGTTATAGTTTATTGAGATGCATGAATACACCACAACAAAAGCTTGATTTTATGGCTGTTTTAAAAAGAATTTCCTGCAATTCCTACTTAGTAATGATTTGTTCACTACTTGGTAAATTGATTTGGTAGCATGTTTAATCTATGCAAATAAATCCTTTGAATTGATAGTTCACCTCTGTTTTATTTTATTATGTAATAGGGTGGCCTATATTGTAACCATGGGTTCAAGCTAATCAAATCAAAGTTTATTTATGATACAGCGTAGTATATGAAAAAAAAGTTTACTTAAGTCATTGTTTTATTTACTTAAGTCTGTTTTAATTCTACTTATATAAAGTTTGAATTGGGCCCTAAATGAGTAAATGAATAAGCAATTTCTCATTGTCTAATTTCAACCCCAAAAAACAAAGGAAGTCACTAGGGAAAAGAGGAGTCTAAACTAATCTGTGATGTAATGTCAGTCAGTCAACAATGCTGTTAGAAACTGGAGCAGGTTGGGAGCAGAAACCAATGAAGAAAGAGACTTGAAAGCTGATGTTACAAGGTAAACCTGTAGCTTCAAATGTCTGTCAACATCATGTGTAGATACAGCAGGGGTATCCATGGAAACAAGCTAGATCTACTCAGGGTTTTCTAAAGCTAACAAGCATCACATTCCAGCACAGGCTTCATCTGTACTATGACAGTGGATATTGCCTGCGGCTAACTCTAACAGGCTTATAACTGCATGTGCATGTCGCACGTGGCTAGTGTCGCACGTGGCTAGTGTGGCACGTGGCTAGTGTCGCACGTGGCTAGTGTCGCACGTGGCTAGTGTGGCACGTGGCTAGTGTCGCACGTGGCTAGTGTCGCTTGTGGCACGTGGCTAGTGTGGCACGTGGCTAGTGTCGCACGTGGCTAGTGTCGCACGTGGCTAGTGTGGCACGTGGCTAGTGTCGCACGTGGCTAGTGTCGCACGTGGCTAGTGTGGCACGTGGCTAGTGTCGCACGTGGCTAGTGTCGCTTGTGGCACGTGGCTAGTGTGGCACGTGGCTAGTGTCGCACGTGGCTAGTGTCGCACGTGGCTAGTGTGGCACGTGGCTAGTGTCGCACGTGGCTAGTGTGGCACGTGGCTAGTGTGGCACGTGGCTAGTGTGGCACGTGGCTAGTGTCGCAGGTGGCTAGTGTGGCACGTGGCTAGTGTGGCACGTGGCTAGTGCGGCACGTGGCTAGTGTGGCACGTGGCTAGTGTCGCACGTGGCTAGTGTGGCACGTGGCTAGTGTGGCACGTGGCTAGTGTGGCACGTGGCTAGTGTCGCACGTGGCTAGTGTGGCACGTGGCTAGTGCCGCACGTGGCTAGTGCCGATGTGTGGATGTCTGTGTGGGTGTGTAGATATGTTGATGTCTGTGTGGATGTGTGGGTGTGTGGATGTCTGTGTGGATGTCTGTGTGGATGTGTGGATGTCTGTGTGGATGTGTTGGTGTGTGGATGTCTGTGTGGAAGTGTGGGTTTGTGGATGTGTGGATGTCTGTGTGGATGTGTGGGTGTGTGGATGTCTGTGTGGATGTGTGGGTGTGTGGATGTCTGTGTGGATGTCTGTGTGGATGTGTGTGTGGATGTGTGGATGTCTGTGTGGATGTATGGGTGTGTGGATTGGTGGATGTCTGTGTGGATGTGTGTGTGGGTGTGTGGATGTCTGTGTGGATGTGTGTGTGGGTGTGTGGATGTCTGTGTGGATGAGTGGGTGTGTGGATGTGTGGATGTCTGTGTGGATTTGTGGATGTGTGGATGTCTGTGTGGATGTGTGGGTGTGTGGATGTCTGTGTGGATGTGTTGGTGTGTGGATGTCTGTGTGGATGTGTGGGTGTGTGGATGTCTGTGTGGGTTTGTGGATGTGGGGATGTATGTGTGGATGTGTGGGTGTGTGGATGTGTGGGTGTGTGGATGTCTGTGTGGATGAGTGGGTGTGTGGATGTGTGGATGTCTGTGTGGATTTGTGGATGTGTGGATGTGTGGGTGTGTGGATGTCTGTGTGGATGTGTGGATGTAGGTGTGGATGTGTGGATGTGTGGATGTCTGTGTGGCTGTGTGGATGTGTGGATGTCTGTGTGGATATGTGGATGTATGGATGTATGTGTGGATGTGTGGGTGTGTGGATGTCTGTGTGGATATGTGGGTGTGTGGATGTCTGTGTGGGTGTATGGATGTAGGTGTGGATGTGTGGATGTATGGATGTATGTGTGAATGTGTGGATGTGTGGATGTCTGTGTGGATGTCTGTGTATGTGTGGGTGTGTGGATGTCTGTATAGATGAGTGGGTGTGTGGATGTATGTGTGGATGTGTGGGTGTGTGGATGTCTGTGTAGATATGTGGGTGTGTGGATGTCTGTGTGGGTGTATGGATGTAGGTGTGGATGTGTGTATGTATGGATGTATGTGTAGATGTGTGGATGTGTGGATGTCTGTGTGGATGTGTTGGTGTGTGGATGTCTGTGTAGATGTGTGGGGGTGTGGATGTCTGTGTGGGTGTGTGGATGTGTGGATGTCTGTGTGGGTGTGTGGTTGTCTGTGTGGATGTGTGGGTGTGTGGATGTCTGTGTAGATGTGTGGGTGTGTGGATGTCTGTGTGGATGTGTGGGTGTGTGGATGTAGGTGTGGATGTGTGGATGTGTGGATGTGTGGATGTCTGTGTGGATGTGTGGCTGTGTGGATGTGTGGATGTATGGATGTATGTGTGGGAGTGTGGATGTCTGTGTGGATGTGTGGGTGTGTGGATATCTGTGTGGATGTGTGGGTGTCTGGATGTAGGTGTGGATGTGTGGATGTGTGGATGTGTGGATGTGTGGATGTCTGTGTGAATGTGTGGATGTCTGTGTGGATGTGTGGATGTATGGATGTATGTGTGGATATGTGGGAGTGTGGATGTCTGTGTGGATATATGGGTGTGTGGATATTTGTGTGGGTGTATGGATGTAGGTGTGGATGTGTGGATGTGTGGATGTGTGGATGTCTGTGTGGATGTGTGGAAGTGTGGATGTGAGGGTGTGTGGATGTGTGGATGTAGGTGTGGATGTGTGGATGTGTGGATGTCTGTGTGGATGTAGGTGTGGGTGTGTGGATGTGTGGATGTCTGTGTGGGTGTATGGATGTGTGGATGTGTGGGTGTGTGGATGTCTGTGTGGATGTGTGGGTGTCTGTGTGGATGTGTGGATGTGTGGATGTCTGTGTGGATGTGTGGATGTGTGGATGTGTGGATGTAGGTGTGGATGTGTGGATGTGTGGATGTCTGTGTGGATGTGTGGATGTGTGGATGTCTGTGTGGGTGTATGGATGTGTGGATGTGTGGGTGTGTGGATGTCTGTGTGGATGTGTGGGTGTCTGTGTGGATGTGTGGATGTGTGAGTGTGTGGATGTCTGTGTGGATGTGTGGGTGTGTGGATGTCTGTGTGGACATCACTCCTTTGTTTTGTTGACGTTGCGGGAGAGGTTGTTGTCCTAGCACCACAATGCCAGTTCACTTACCTCCTCCCTATAGGCTGACTCGTCGTTGTTGGTTACCAGGCCTACAACCGTGGTGTCGTCAGCAAACCTGATGATGGAGTTGGTGTCGTGCAAAGCCGTGCTGTCGTGGATGAACAGGGAGTACAGCAGAGGGTGTGCGGACTGGTCAACTTCAATAGACTGCATGTAAGTAGTGTGTGAATCCAATTGTTGCATTATCCAGGTTTCCCTTCTGAACTGTCTCCGCTTTATTCAATGAACAGCATTCTCCTCGTCCAGATGTGTTACGGCCGCTTGAATAGTGATGGAAATGGCATCTTCCATGGATCTGTTGGAGTGGTAGGCAGATTGGAGTGGGTCCAGTTTACCTGGCATGGTGGCCTTGATGTGGGCCATGACCAGCCTCTCAAAGCACTTCATGATGACCGGGGTGAGCACGACGGGGTGATAGCCACAGACAGTGTCACCAGCAAAGCACCATCACACCTCCTCCTCCATGCTTCACGGTGGGAACCACACATGCGGAGATCATCCGTTCACCTACTCTGCGTCTCACAAAGACACGGTGGTTGGAACCAAAAATCTCAAACTTGGACTCATCAGACCAAAGGACAGATTTCCAGCAGTCTAATGTCCATTGCTTGTGTTTCTTGGACCAAGCAAGTCACTTCTTCTTATTGGTGTCCTGTAATAGTGGTGTCTTTGCAGCAATTCGACCATGAAGGCCTGATTCACGCAGTCTCCTCTGAACAGTTGATGTTAAGATGTGTCTGTTACTTGAACTCTGTGAAGCATTTATTTGGGCTGCAATCTGAGGTGCAGTTAACACTAATTAACTTATCCTCTGCAGCAGAGGTAACTCTGGGTCTTCCTTTCCTGTGGCAGTCCTCATGAGAGCCAGTATCATCATAGCGCTTCATGGTTTTTGCGACTGCACTTGAAGAAACTTTCAAAGTTCTTGACATTTTCCGGATTGACTGACCTTCATGTCTTAAAATAATGATGGACTGTCGTTTCTCTTTGCTTATTTGAGCTGTTCTTGCCATAATATGGACTTGGTCTTTTACCAAATAGGGCAATCTTCTGTATACCATCCCTACCATGTCACAACACAACTGATTGGCTCAAACGCATTAAGAAGGAAAGAAATTCCACAAATTAACTTTTAACAAGGCACACCTGTTAATTGAAATGCATTCCAGGTGACTACCTCATGAAGCTGGTTGAGAGAATGTCAAAACTGTCATCAAGGCAAACGGTGGCTACTTTGAAGAATCTAAAATCTAAAATCTATTTTGATTTGTTTAACACTTTTTTGGGGTTACTACATGATTCCATATTTGTTATTTCATAGTTTTGATGTCTTCACTATTATTTTACAATGTAGAAAATAGTAAAAAATAAAGAAACACGCTGGAATGAGTAGGTGTGTCCAAACTTTTGACTGGTACTGTACATGGTCAGCAGGTTTTTTTAAAAATGTATTGTGGGGTAGGATACATGGTTCTCCCGAGTTGAACATAGAGTTGAACAAAGTTACCTCGCTAACTCCTCAGACCTTTCTGGTTACTGTATCCCTGTAGCAAACTAATTTATATGTAGCTGGCATCATAGCTATGGTATTCCTCTCCCCTGGGGAATCCTGGCCTGCTTGAGTGCAAGAGAGCAATACATAACAGCGACCTCTGCAGCTTAAAAAAAAAACGTAATTTTTTTTTTGCCAAGTCAGTTAAGAACAAATTCTTATTTACTATGACGGCCTACCCCGGCCGAAAACCGGACGACGCAGTTAAACTTATTGTGGTTCAATTACTTGCTGCTTTTCGTTACACAGACAGAACTCTGTCCCAGTTTGTAATACCTCAGATACTACTAACACTATACAGTCGAATGTACAAAAATCTGTAATTGCAGTTCTGTCATTTACTATTTGCTTCTAGTTTGCTCTCTATTGTATTCTGAGTGCCAATCTGTTTCTGCTCCCTTGCCATCTCCTTACGGACAGTTTCGCATGGCAGTAGGTGGCTGTCTATTAGTGAACAGACCGCTTAACATCCAGGCTCTCTCTATTCCAGTTTAAGGAACATTGAAGCTAGTGTGGCACGTGGCTAGTGCGGCACGTGGCTAGTGCGGCACGTGGCTAGTGTGGCACGTGGCTAGTGTCGCAGGTGGCTAGTGTGGCACGTGGCTAGTGTCGCATGTGGCTAGTGTGGCATGTGGCTAGTGTGGCACGTGGCTAGTGTCGCAGGTGGCTAGTGTGGCACGTGGCTAGTGTGGCACGTGGCTAGTGCGGCACGTGGCTAGTGTGGCACGTGGCTAGTGTGGCACGTGGCTAGTCGATTGCCTAACTATTCATTGAGACAATGCTGAAACATCAATCCATGGGCGAGTCAGAGCCACATTTTAATTTGTATAAATCAAAAGGAAGGAAAAGTTATCTTGCTAATTCATCAGGCTATGGTGTGAAACAGGCTTTTAGAAGTGCTGTCTTTATTTTATTAGTTATTATCAATGCCTTTTCCCCACTCCTATCAATAAAATAATTTTTGCATAATAATAATTGTATTTGTCATACAAAAGTTTTAATATGTGTGAAGTTTCAAATGAATTTAGTCATGACTAAATAATGTGATAGGTATTTTTAACATTTTACAATTTTTTAAGCACCACCACCATTTTTTTGTAATTAATAAAACATTTAACCAGTCTTCGTCCTCAAATGAAGGGATGATGACGCAATCTTTGCGATAGGGAGGGAATCTGATTCATTGGTCCTCAACTTGCGTCTCAGACGCTTCCTTCAGGATAAATGGAGTCCGCCCTGAGTTAGCCTGCTCGGGAGAGGTTAGTTCTGAAGGATTTGTTGCCATAGAAATGTACCTGACTAAAAAGGTGAGCAAAATTTGTATGAGTTTCCAGTTTTATTAGTCGTATGTACGGGATACACATGGTAAACACCATCCAACTAAATGCTTACTTGCCGGTTCCTTCTGGACAATGCAACAACATAAAACATAATAAAACATAAGAATATGAATATAAAATAAATGGTTCAGTAGAATATAAAAAATATTTTTGCATAAGCATAAAAAAGGAAGGCACAATTTATAGTACAATATTGACACAATCATAATAAGAGTCTGGTAGCAGCAGTTGTGATGTGTGGGTGTAGATGTGTGGATGTCTGAGTGGGTGTGTGGATGTGTGGATGTGTAGATGTATTTTTGGATGTGTGGGTGTGTGATTGTCTGTGTGGCTGTGTGGGTGTGTGGATGTCTCTGTGGATGTGTTGGTGTGGGGATGTCTGTGTGGATGTGTGGGTGTGTGGATGTCTGTGTGGGTGTATGGATGTAGGTGTGGATGTGTGTGTGTCTGTGTGGATGTGTGCATGAGTGAGTGTCTGTGGTCAGTCCAGTTCATGTGTTCAGCATGGCTTGTAGATAGAAACTGTCTCTGAGCCTGTTGGTATCAGCCTTCATGCTCCGATTCCATCTGCCTGACGGTAAGGGAGAGAACAGCTCCTGGCTGGGGGGTCTGGGGTCCTTGATGATGCTGCAGGCCTTCCCCAGGCACCGTTTCAAGTAGATGTCCTGGATGGGTGGGAGCACGGTCCTAGTGATGTACTGGGCCGTCTTCACCCACCTGTTGGAGGGCTAGCGGTCATGGACAGAGCATTTCCCGTACCAGGCCGTGATGCAACCGGTCAGGATGCTCTCGATGGTGGCGCGGTAGTATTTTGAGAGGACCTGGTGTGGCATGCTAAATTTCTTCAGCCGCCTTAGGAAGTAGAGAAGCTATTGCACCCTTTTGACAAGAGTGGTGGTGTTGTTGGTCCATATCAAGTGATGAACTTAAAACTGCTGACTCTCTCTACTGCGGTCCTGTTGATGTGGATCGGGGCATGTTCCCTCCTCTGCTTTCTGAATTCAAAAATCCACTCCTTTGTTTTGTTGACGTTACGGGAGAGGTTGTTGTCCTAGCACCACAATGCCAGTTCACTTACCTCCTCCCTATAGGCTGACTCGTCGTTGTTGGTTACCAGGCCTACAACCGTGGTGTCGTTAGCAAACCTGATGATGGAGTTGGTGTCGTGCAAAGCCGTGCTGTCGTGGATGAACAGGGAGTACAGCAGAGGGTGTGCGGACTGGTCAACTTCAATAGACTGCATGTAAGTAGTGTGTGAATCCAATTGTTGCATTATCCAGGTTTCCCTTCTGAACTGTCTCCGCTTTATTCAATGAACAGCATTCTCCTCGTCCAGATGTGTTACGGCCGCTTGAATAGTGATGGAAATGGCATCTTCCATGGATCTGTTGGAGTGGTAGGCAGATTGGAGTGGGTCCAGTTTACCTGGCATGGTGGCCTTGATGTGGGCCATGACCAGCCTCTCAAAGCACTTCATGATGACCGGGGTGAGCACGACGGGGTGATAGCCACAGACAGTGTCACCAGCAAAGCACCATCACACCTCCTCCTCCATGCTTTACGGTGGGATCCACACATGCGGAGATCATCCGTTCACCTACTCTGCGTCTCACAAAGACACGGTGGTTGGAACCAAAAATCTCAAACTTGGACTCATCAGACCAAAGGACAGATTTCCAGCAGTCTAATGTCCATTGCTTGTGTTTCTTGGACCAAGCAAGTCACTTCTTCTTATTGGTGTCCTGTAATAGTGGTTTCTTTGCAGCAATTCGACCATGAAGGCCTGATTCACGCAGTCTCCTCTGAACAGTTGATGTTAAGATGTGTCTGTTACTTGAACTCTGTGAAGCATTTATTTGGGCTGCAATCTGAGAAGCAGTTAACACTAATTAACTTATCCTCTGCAGCAGAGGTAACTCTGGGTCTTCCTTTCCTGTGGCGGTCCTCATGAGAGCCAGTATCATCATAGCGCTTCATGGTTTTTGCGACTGCACTTGAAGAAACTTTCAAAGTTCTTGACATTTTCCGGATTGACTGACCTTCATGTCTTAAAATAATGATGGACTGTCGTTTCTCTTTGCTTATTTGAGCTGTTCTTGCCATAATATGGACTTGGTCTTTTACCAAATAGGGCAATCTTCTGTATACCATCCCTACCATGTCACAACACAACTGATTGGCTCAAATGCATTAAGAAGGAAAGAAATTCCACAAATTAACTTTTAACAAGGCACACCTGTTAATTGAAATGCATTCTAGGTGACTACCTCATGAAGCTGGTTGAGAGAATGTCAAAACTGTCATCAAGGCAAATGGTGGCTACTTTGAAGAATCTAAAATCTAAAATCTATTTTGATTTGTTTAACACTTTTTTTGGGTTACTACATGATTCCATATGTGTTATTTCATAGTTTTGATGTCTTCACTATTATTCTACAATGTAGAAAATAGTTTAAAAAAAAATAAAGAAACACGCTAGAATGAGTAGGTGTGTCCAAACTTTTGACTGGTACTGTACATGGTCAGCAGTTTAAAAAAAAATGTATTGTGGGGTAGGATACATGGTTCTCCCGAGTTGAACACAGAGTTGAACAAAGTTACCTCGCTAACTCCTCAGACCTTTCTGGTTACTGTATCCCTGTAGCAAACTAATTTATATGTAGCTGGCATCATAGCTATGGTATTCCTCTCCCCTGGGGAATCCTGACCTGCTTGAGTGCAAGAGAGCAATACATAACAGCGACCTCTGCAGCTTTAAAAAAAAACTTAAAAAAAAAAAAAAACTAGCCAAGTCAGTTAAGAACAAATTCTTATTTACTATGACGGCCTACCCCGGCCAAAAAACCGGACGACGCAGTTAAATTCAACTTATTGTGGTTCAATTACTTGCTGCTTTTCGTTACACAGACAGAACTCTGTCCCAGTTTGTAATACCTCAGATACTACTAACACTATACAGTCGAATGTACAAAAATCTGTAATTGCAGTTCTGTCATTTACTATTTGCTTCTAGTTTGCTCTCTATTGTATTCTGAGTGCCAATCTGTTTCTGCTCCCTTGCCATCTCCTTACGGACAGTTTCGCACGGCAGTAGGTGGCTGTCTATTAGTGAACAGACCGCTTAACATCCAGGCTCTCTCTATTCCAGTTTAAGGAACATTGAAGCTAAATAAATATATTAAAAATTCAGTCTTGCTTTGGTCATGAAACTAGGATCTATTTCATCCAGAAATGCCAAGGCAGGTCTTAAATCAAGCTTAGCTATTCTTCCCTTACTCCAGGCCCCTTGAAGGAATCCTCACAAATCAAAACCCTGTGTCCGACATGGCACCATATTCCCTATATAGGACACTACTTTGGACCTTATTGCACTAAATGGGGATTAAGGTGCCATTTGGGACATAGCCCATCTCTCTCCTCTGCTCCAGAGAGTCGCTAGCTGGAGGTCTGCTCTGCCAAATTCCTCTTATGTTTGTAAGGCCTCACAGTCCCGGTAACCAAGGTCACTAAATACCAATGTAAAAAAAAAACTCTGGACTGAAGCAAAACATATTTATCTAACTGACACACAAGTCTCTAATCTACTGAAAGGAAGGACGAGAAAACAAAATGTGATTCATTTGGAATATTCATATTTTTCCCCTTTCATTTCCCAGAATTCCCACATAGCGTATGCCCAGTCTCCTTGGAATCAGGACATCTTGAGGTAAAATACAAGGGGCCATTTTGAATTTCTAAAGTTCAGCGTCCCACATGGAGGATATTAACATTCCATAAACGTATTTCTCATGATGGACGAGAGTAGGCAGGGTGTGTGGTGGGGGTGTGTGTAACAGGATTGGCACAATGCTTGCATTCCTCCAGAGGAACTTTGTTAAACAACCAGGAAGGCCCTCAAAGCCGGAGGGGGTTTCAGTGTGTGTGTGTGTGTGGTGGGAGAGTCAGGATGAGAGCCAAGGCCACCCGCCCCTCCTTCCCTCCTACCCTGTGATCCCTCTATGGTCGGGACCTTGAGGAATCCTAGCAGTCACATGGAGCGGATAACAGCTCGTCTCTGGCACCAAAACATTTTTCTCTCTCTCTCTCTCTCCAGTGAGTCCTTTTGTCCTACAGGGAGGGATGCAGTTACACCAAATGTACTTGTCAACACATCGAGGACAGCATCTGAGCCATTGGAGAATGCGGTTTAGAATATTTAAAACATATGTTTATATGTTTAAAAACAGTTACATTCCATCTTGGGTATTCCAGCTCCTATATAACTTGCAAACAAGTTAAATAGGAGCTGGGGCGGCAGGTAGCTTAGTGGTTAAGAGCGTTGTGCCAGTAACCGAAAGGTCGCTGGTTCTAATCCCCGAGCCGACTAGGTGAAAAATCTGTTGATGTGCCCTTGAGCAAGGCACTTAACCCTAATTGCTCCTGTAAGTCGCTCTGGATAAGACCGTCTGCTAAATGACGTAAATGTAAATATGCTGTAGGACTACCAATACACTGTTTCATTCCCCAATCACAACATTGACGTGCTCAAAATACGTTCCTCATCCAGAAATACAGATGTTCTAATGGGTACAAAAGGAAAGAGAGATTGTCAAGGAGGAATCTGAGCAGCACCAACTTGGCTTGGTGACACAGTACGTTTCTAAAGTGCTTTACAGGCGCTAACTCACACAACCACAATGTTGAGTTGAGTCAGTGGGTTCACAGACACACCTAAACCACCCTGGACGAATCACACACACCTAAACCACCCTGGACGAATCAGACACACCTAAACCACCCTGGACGAATCAGACACACCTAAACCACCCTGGACTAATCACACACACCTAAACCACCCTGGACGAATCAGACACACCTAAACCACCCTGGACTAATCACACACACACCTAAACCACCCTGGACTAATCACACACACCTAAACCACCCTGGACTAATCACACACATTACATTTCCAACAGACTGTCACCAGTCACATTTACAGTGCATCTTTCCAACAGGTCCCTCTGTAGAGACACACGAAGCCAGAGAACTGCCACACTAATACTCCTAGACTTAGAGAAGCTTGGACCCTGTTGGTGGTCAGTCAGTAAGTCAATGGCACTTATCTGGTGACGACTACGTCCTTATGGCCCACTTACTCAGTCACTGACCGCTCCAGAGGTGAGCCGTCCGTCTGGTCAGTCACTTACCGCTCCAGAGGTGAGCCGTCCGTCTGGTCAGTCACTTACCGCTCCAGAGGTGAGCCGTCCGTCTGGTCAGGTATTTGGAGACTGGATGGTCAGGAGGGCCAGAGCCCTGGCCCAGGTATTTAGACACCCGTCCTGGCATTTTCCTGCCCTGGAAGTCAGTGTCTAGTCTCAGTCTAGTCCTGGAGGGTTAGGGTAAGGTTTAGGTGTCTGGATGATCCAGGTATTTAGAGACGGTCCTAGTGTTGTCCAGGTACCAGCATGTCACCGAGCCAGCAGGGGACCCTGCCCAGTGCTCCTGGAGAACACTAGGAGGTAGCATTACAAGACAACACACCGGCCATACTAACTGAAAAGGACACTGGTCTTCAGAAAGGCCTTGTGCTGATGCGTCAACATGTAACGTCTCAATGATATGCTGGTTTTGATCCCAGGTATTATTATAACCTTGACTGACATCACATTCTGCTATTCCTCACAACACCAGCATTAGTCTCGTCCAGGGTTGGGGTCGATTCGAAGTCACTCAATTCAGGAAGTAAAAATTCTAAAAACAGAAAAACTTTTGAAATAAATAGCTTCTCCTTTTCAGTTTACAGATGCCCTTTCTTTCCAATATTGAATTGGAATTTCAGTTTGCTTCCTGAATTTACTGACTAATGGGTCGTTCCATGTCATTTCAGCAAGCCATGACACCCACCATCTCAGATTGTGCTGGAAATCATTTCTGTAAAGATAAGATAAGCATTCCAGAAACATTATTTTGATCTCTGAGAAATGAAGCTAATTGATTGCACTCAAATTGGCAATTTTTATTTATAGGATTCATATACAGGTAATATTCAATAATGATAGTGCCTAACATCCGATTTGAACCAAACTTTTTTCTAACAATGAGTAAGACATGAGGAATCCCATGATGTGGTCAAAAGCCATCCACGGACCCCCCACACCAATCCCACCCCAACAACGAGTATATACAGTGAGGGAAAAAAGTATTTGATCCCCTGCTGATTTTGTACGTTTGCCCACTGACAAAGAAATGATCAGTCTATAATTTTAATGGTAGGTTTATTTGAACAGTGAGAGACAGAATAACAACAAAAAAATCCAGAAAAACGCATGTAAAAAATGTTATAAATTGAGGGAAATAAGTATCCCTCTGCAAAACATGACTTAGTACTTGGTGGCAAAACCCTTGTTGGCAATCACAGAGGTCAGAAGTTTCTTGTAGTTGGCCACCAGGTTTGCACACATCTCAGGAGGGATTTTTTCCCACTCCTCTTTGAAGATCTTCTCCAAGTCATTAAGGTTTCGAGCCTGATGTTTGGCAACTCGAACCTTCAGCTCCCTCCACAGATATTCTATGGGATTAAGGTCTGGAGACTGGCTAGGCCACTCCAGGACTTTAATGTGTTTCTTCTTGAGCCACTCCTTTGTTGCCTTGGCCGTGTGTTTTGGGTCATTGTCATGCTGGAATACCCATCCACGACCCATTTTCAATGCCCTGGCTGAGGGAAGGAGGTTCTCACCCAAGATTTGACGGTACATGGCCCCGTCCATCGTCCCTTTGATGCGGTGAAGTTGTCCTGTCCCCTTACCAGAAAAACACCCCCAAAGCATAATGTTTCCACCTCCATGTTTGACGGTGGGGATGGTGTTCTTGGGGTCAAAGGCAGCATTCCTCCTCCTTCAAACACGGCGAGTTGAGTTGATGCCAAAGAGCTCCATTTTGGTCTCATCTGACCACAACACTTTCACCCAGTTCTCCTCTGAATCATTCAGATGTTCATTGGCAAACTTCAGACGGGCATGTATATGTGCTTTCTTGAGCAGGGGGACCTTGCGGGCGCTGCAGGATTCCAGTCCTTCACGGCGTAGTGTGTTACCAATTGTTTTCTTGGTGACTATGGTCCCAGCTGCCTTGAGATCATTGACAAGATCCTCCCGTGTAGTTCTGGGCTGATTCCTCACCGTTCTCATGATCATTGCAACTCCACGAGGTGAGATTTTGCATGGTGCCCCAGGCCGAGGGAGATTGACAGTTCTTTTGTGTTTCTTCCATTTGCGAATAATCGCCTTCTCACCAAGCTGCTTGGCGATGGTCTTGTAGCCCATTCCAGCCTTGTGTAGGTCTACAATCTTGTCCCTGACATCCTTGGAGAGCTCTTTGGTCTTGGCCATGGTGGAGAGTTTGGAATCTGATTAATTGATTGCTTCTGTGGACAGGTGTCTTTCATACAGGTAACAAGCTGAGATTAGGAGCACTCCCTTTAAGAGTGTGATCCTAATCTCAGCTCGTTACCTGTATAAAAGACACCTGGGAGCCAGAAATCTTTCTGATTGTCACGCCCTGGCTCTGGGGACACTGTTATGTTGAGCCAGGGTGTGTAATTCTATGTTTGTATTTCTATGTTGGCCTGAGTGACTCCCAATCAGAGGCAACGAGTGTCAGCTGGTTGTCTCTGATTGGGAGCCATATTTAACTGTCTGTCTTTCACTTTGTGTTTGTGGTTTCTTGTTCGTGTTGGTTTGTGTTTAAACCGTAGACGTCACGTTTTCGTTTGTTGTTTTGATCGTGTGATCATTAAATAAATATAAATATGTTCACCTTCAACGCTGCGCATTGGTCTCTCCCTGACGATCGTGACAGAAGAAACCACCAAAACCGGACCAAGCAGCGTGTCCAGGAGCCATCGCTAGCAGATCTCCGTGGCAACCTCGACTGGGTCAAGCCTAGTGAGGAGCAGAGAGGGTGGACTTGGGAACAGTTGAGGAAGAGCTTCGACTGGGTCAAGCCCATTGAGGAGCTGAATAGCGGGAGTTGGAGACAGAGGAGCGAGAGTTGGGCGAGAACGATAGAGGCCTGGCCCATGGGGAGGAGAGACCCCCAGAAATTTTTTAGGGGGGGGCTCACGACGTCGGGGCAGCAGGAGGCCGCGATAGAGCGGTCCAGCGGGTTGGCAGAGGAGGCCGCCAGGTTACGGGGGCCACTGGTCGAAGAGGGGATGGAAGGTGGAGAGGCACGGCGAGAGGTACTGGGGTGTGTTACCAGTCCGGTCCGGCCCGTTCCAGATCCCGGTGTAGGGCCAGTGGTGTGTGTCCCCAGTACGGTCCGGTCTGTTCCTGCTCCCCGCACCAAGTCTGTGGTGCGTTTGCGTCCAGCCCTGTCCGGCCCGTTCCTGCTCTCCGCACCAAGTCTGTGGTGCGTGTCGCCAGCCCAGTCCGGCCCATTCCTGCTCCCCGCACCAAGTCTGTGGTGCGTCTCGTCAGCCCGGCTCGGCCCGTTCCTGCTCCCCGCACCAAGTCAGTGGTGCGCTTCGTCAGCCCGGCTCGGCCCATTCCTGCTCCCCGCACCAAGTCTGTGGTGCGTTTCGCCAGCCCGGCTCGGCCCATTCCTGCTCCCCGCACCAAGTCTGTGGTGCGTTTCGCCAGCCCTGTCCGGCCCGTTCCTGCTCTCCGCACCAAGTCTGTGGTGCGCGTCGCCAGCCCAGTCCGGCCCATTCCTGCTCCCCGCACCAAGTCTGTGGTGCGTTTGCTCAGCCCTGTCCGGCCCGCTCCTGCTCCCCACACCAAGCCAGTGGTGTGCGTCGTCAGTCCAGCACGGCCCGTGCCTGTTCCCCACACCAAGCCAGTGGTGTGCGTCGTCGGTCCGGCACGGCCCGTGCCTGTTCCACTGGTGCCTGGTCCGGCACCGGTCAGATGCGTTACGCCGGAGCTAGAGCAATCCGCTCCATCAGTGTGCAGTCCAGCTCCGGCCAGCGGGGCCAGACCGGACCAGGGGTACTTTGGGGGTTGGAGAGGGAGTGGGGATCAGGCCCGGAGCCGGATCCGCCGCCAAGGCGGAGTGCCCACCCAGTCCCTCCCCTGTGGTATGTAGTTGGCGCGGTCGGAGTCCGCGCCTTTAGGGGGGGGTACTGTCACGCCCTGGCTCTGGGGACACTGTTATGTTGAGCCAGGGTGTGTAATTCTATGTTTGTATTTCTATGTTGGCCTGAGTGACTCCCAATCAGAGGCAACGAGTGTCAGCTGGTTGTCTCTGATTGGGAGCCATATTTAACTGTCTGTCTTTCACTTTGTGTTTGTGGTTTCTTGTTCGTGTTGGTTTGTGTTTAAACCGTAGACGTCACGTTTTCGTTTGTTGTTTTGATCGTGTGATCATTAAATAAATATAAATATGTTCACCTTCAACGCTGCGCATTGGTCTCTCCCTGACGATCGTGACACTGATTGAGAGGGGGTCAAATACTTATTTCCCTCATTAAAATGCGAATCAATTTATAACATTTTTGACATGCGTTTTTTCTGGATTTTTTTGATGTTGTTATTTTGTCTCTCACTGTTCAAATAAACCTACCATTAAAATTATAGACTGATCATGTCTTTGTCAGTGGGCAAACGTACAAAATCAGCAGGGGATCAAATACTTTTTTTCCCTCACTGTATAGTATCAGTTCTTTGTCTGACTAGTACACTATATATACAGCAGTATGTGGACACCCCTTCAAATTAGTGGATTTGGCTATTTCAGCCACACCCGTTGCTGACAGGTTTATAAAATCGAGCATACAGCCATAACAGCAAAGGGGGGACCAACTCCATGATTTTGGAATTAGATGTTCGACGAACAAGTGTCCACATCCTTTTGGTCATGTAGTGTATGGGTGCGGGTGATCAGAATCTGCAGATTCTGTTGAAAAATACATTAAATGGAAGCAAACAGAACGAAACGGGGATAAACATAACATAATTTGTCCAATAGAAACTCTTGTTTGCAACTGTTTGGACTAATGATTACCCCCTAGATCAGCTAGATGCAGGCAAGAGTGTGCAAGGCGGTATTGAATGTGTCACTGATTACTCCAATTTGTCTCTCGACCTGTGTGCATCTACGCTGTAAACTTTCATTCATAGGCTAGGTTGTAGCAACCTCATGATGGGTACAGGGAACATAATAATAATAATAATAATAATAATATTTGAGTATCTTGTAGAAGCCTAAACCTATCGATGTTACATTGAACTGGGTGAATGGAATATGAATGACAGTCATCAAATATGCTGTAATAGAAATAAGGCCATGCTCATAAAAAAAAAGAAGAAGAATTGTCCTCCCAAATCTTAAACAGCACCGACCACCACTGAAATCGTTAGTTACAACACAGAAACAGAGAGTAAAATGGATGGTTGGAACAGCCAGCTACTTACTTAGTTAACCCTGGTCCAAGACTCTTACCCTTTTCAGTTACAGAGGGACTCTTCTTCTCCTCGATATACTCCTGGCCAGTTCTCCTATGTCTGCTCATAGTGTCCAGTCTGAGGAGAAGACATGCTTCACTATGATGATGATGACAGTAGATGCTGTTCATTCATCAAACTAACAAACAGTCACACGGATGGATGCAGCAGATTTACAAAAAAACTGATTTTGTTCAACACAACTGTAAAATGACAGATAACATGTTGTTGTTTTGAAATGGGGAGTGGACTCAGTTCCATGTGATACTTTTTCACTTGTCTAAATAAAGTCCAAAAGTCAGTGGACAGAGGGGTCAGGGGTCAGTCAGTGGTATACAGACAGAGGGGTCAGGGGTCAGTCAATCATACAGACAGCCAGGCAATCAGTCAGACGGTCACAGTCAGCCAGCCAGTCAGTCAGTCAGTCAGCCAGTCAGTCAGTCAGTCAGTCAGTCAGTCAGCCAGTCAGTCAGTCAGTCAGACAGCCAGTCAGTCAGTCAGTCAGCCAGTCAGACAGTCCCCTCACCGGTCTCTGAGTCTGGCCAGTTCAGTCTTCAGTCACCTCACGCCTGGGCTCCTGGACACTCCTCTAGAGACCAGTTCAGTCTTCAGCCTGGGCTCCTGGACACTCCTCTAGAGACCAGTTCAGTCTTCAGCCTGGGCTCTTAGACACTCCTCTAGAGACCAGTTCAGTCTTCAGCCTGGGCTCCTGGACACTCCTCTAGAGACCGTATGACTTGTTGTTTAGCCTGCTTGGCCAGCGAGCAGAGTAACCCCACAGTCTGCAACTTGCTCTATAACACCAAACCCACTGTCTATAACAAACAGTCTATTACCATGTTGTTTTAAATCTCTTTGGCTTACAACAACAGTGCATGTCAAACCACTGTCTATTCCTGACTGTAGCATCAACTCTGCCAATCGAACCATCTAGAGATCCGCACCTGGCTGGCACTGACTGTCTATTCCACTGGACACTGCCAAGAAAACGGTCAGTCTCAGGTCTGCCAATTGGCACAGGTCTCTCTCTCTCGCTCTCTCAATTTACAATTGAAGGGCTTTATTGGCATGGGAAACGTATGTTAACGTTGCCAAAGCAAGTATATAATATAATATAATATGCCATTTAGCAGACGCTTTTATCCAAAGCGACTTACAGTCATGCGTGCATACATTTTTGTGTATGGGTGGTCCCGGGGATCGAACCCACTACCTTGGCGTTACAAGCGCCATGCTCTACCAGCTGAGCTACAGAGGACCACAAGTGAAGTAGATAGTAAACAAAAGTGAAATAAACAATAAATATTAACAGTAAACATTACACTCAGAAGTTCCAAAAGAATAAAGATATTTCAAATGTCATATTATGTCTATATACAGTGTTGTAACAATGTGCAAATAGTTAAAGTACAAATGGGAAAATAAAAAAAACATGGTGTTTGTTCTTCACTGGTTGCCCTTTTCTTGTGGCAACAGGTCACACATCTTGCTGCTGTGATTGCACACTGTGGTTCTTCACCCAATAGATATGGGAGTTTATCAAAATTGGGTTTGTTTTCTAATTCTTTGTGGATCGCTGTAATCTGAGGGAAATATGTGTCTCTAATATGGTCATACATTTGGCAGGAGGGTAGGAAGTGCAGCTCAGTTTCCAACTCATTTTGTGGGCAGTGTGCACATTGCCTGTCTTCTCTTGAGAGCCAGGTCTGCCTACGGCGGCCTCTCTCAATAGCAAGGCTATGCTCACTGAGTCTGTACATAGTCAAAGCTTTCCTTAATTTTGGGTCAGTCACAGTGGTCAGGTATTCTGCCACTGTGTACTCTCTGTTTAGGGCCAAATAGCATTCCAGATTGGTACAGTCTTTCCAATGTGTCCAGTAATTCTCTTTTTGTTTTCTCATGATTTGGTTGGGTCTAATTGTGTTGCTGTCCTGAGGCTCTGTGGGGTCTGTTTGTGTTTGTGAACAGAGCCCCAGGACCAGCTTGCTTAGGGGACTCTTCTCCAGGTTAATCTCTCTGTAGGTGATGGCTTTGTTATGGAAGGTTTGGGAATCGCTTCCTTTTAGGTAGTTGTAGAATTTAATTATCTCTCTCGCTCTCTGTCTCTCTCTCTCTCTCTCTCTCTCTCTCAGCTACTGGCCACTAACCTGCTGCTCCCTCCTAGTCCCCCCCCTCCCCCAGCTGCTCCTGGAGGTGTCACAGTCTGTTTGACTTTAGTGATAGATAAGGAGATTATAGGGGAATCAGCTTCACAGTCTATATTGTAATTAGGGGTGTAATGAAACACCATTCGGTACCTCGGTTCGGTCCGCAGTGTGAACCTAAAGCCTATATTATATATGTTTTAAACACTAGGTAGGTTTGGATTTTGTTTTTCCATTAATAACAACAACCTTCATTTCAAAACCGCATTTTGTGTTTACTTGTGTTATCTTTGACTAATATTTAAATTTGTTTGATGATCTGAAACATTTAAGTGTGACAAACATGCAAACAAATAACAAATCAGGAAGGGGGCAAACACTTTTTCACACCACTGTATATGTTTTAAACACTAGGCCTATAGGCTATATTATATACGTTTTAAACACTAGGCCTATAGGCTATATTATATACGTTTTAAACACTAGGCCTATAGGCTATATTATATACGTTTTAAACACTAGGCCTATAGGCTATATTATATACGTTTTAAACACTAGGCCTATAGGCTATATTATATACGTTTTAAACACTAGGCCTATAGGCTATATTATATACGTTTTAAACACTAGGCCTATAGGCTATATTATATATGTTTTAAACACTAGGCCTATAGGCTAGTTTATATATGTTTTAAACACTAGGCCTATAGGCTATATTATATATGTTTTAAACACTAGGCCTATAGGCTATATTATATACGTTTTAAACACTAGGCCTATAGGCTATGCCTATGCTACATTGTATACCTCTTGAGTAAATCTGAGCTGAAAAAAAAAACCAATTTCAGGCTATTCTGTTAAATGAACTAGAGCCTATGGACAGGCTGTAATCAACATCTGAATCTTAACTGGCGCATTTCAAACTGTCCTTTTGAGAGGTGCAGCCGAGGACTCGTTCTGCACGATGGCGAGTGGTGGGGGTCGATAAAGCAGAAGAATTCTCCATCATCGTTTAAATCTCCAGTCTGGGAACATTTTGGCTTCCCAGTAGATTACAACAGCGATGGACAGAGAGAGAGAGAGTACGTTGCCATTTCTCAACGAGAATAGCCTATGCAGCTGCCAACACCTCAAACACGTTGAATCATTTACACTGATATCACCACAGTAGTTCTACCACCGGGTGCAAGACAGAAACGCAAAAAAAAAAAAAAACACAACTTAATCTCCCCCTCTGCATTCAAGAAGTCCTTCGCAGCCGATTCTGACCGAGCCAAAGAAATTACAAGAAAGAATGTATGTGGACACCCCTTCAAATTAGTGGATTCGGCTATTTCAGCCACACCCGTTGCTGACAGGTGTATGAAATCGAGCACACAGCTCATGCAATCTCCATAGACAAACATTGGCAGTAGAATGGCCTTATTGAAGAGCTCAGTGACTTTCAACGTGGCACATAGGATGCCACCCTTTCCAACAAGTCAGTTCATCAAATTTCTGCCCTGCTAGAGCTGCCCCGGTCAACTGTAAGTGCTGTTATTGTCAAGTGGAAACGTCTAGGAACAACAACGACTCAGCCGTGAAGTGGTAGGCCACACAAGCTCACAGAACGGGACCGCCGACTGCTGAAGTGCGTAAAGATTGTCTGTCCTCGGTTGCAACACTCCCTACCGAGTTTCAACTGCCTCTGGAAGCAACGTCAGCACAAAAGCTGTTTGTCGAGAGCTTCATGAAATGGGTTTCCGTGGCCGAGCAGCCACACAAAACTAAGATCACCATGTGCAATACCAAGCGTCTGCTGGAGTGGTGTAAAGCTCGCCGCCATTGGACTCTGGAGCAGTGGAAACGCGTTCTCTGGAGTGATGAATTATGCTTCACCATCTGGCAGTCCGACGGACAAATCTAGGTTTAGTGGATGCCAGGAGAACGCTACCTGTCCGAATGCATAGTGCCAACTGTAAAGTTTGGTGGAGGAGGAATAATGGTCTGGGGCTGTTTTTCATGGTTCGGGCTAGGCCCCTTAGTTCCAGTGAAGGGAAATCTTAATGCTACAGCATACAATGACATTCTAGACAATTCTGTGCTTCCAACTTTGTGGCAACAGTTTGGGGAAGGCCCTTTCCTGTTTCAGCATGACAATGCCCCCCGTGCACAAAGAGTTTGTCGAGATACAGAAATAGTTTGTCGAGATCAGTGTGGAAGAACTTGACTGGCCTGCACAAAGCAGACTGCGAGCCAGGCCTAATCGCCCAACATCAGTGCCCGACTTCACTAATGTCCCCGCAGCAATGTTCCAACATCTAGTGGAAAGCCTTCCCAGAAAAGTGGAGGCTGTTATTGCAGCAAAAGGGGGACCAACTCCATCTTAATGTCCATGATTTTGGAATGAGATGTTAGACGAGCAGGTGTCCACATACTTTTGGTCATGTCGTGCATGTTGGCGGGCATGCAGGCTGTAGCCAATTTATGAATGCACAGTTTGCCTAAATGGGTAATGGAAACACTTCAACCGCTACAGGGAGGGAGGGAGGGAAGGAGGGAGGGAGGGAGGGGAGGGAGGGAGGGAGGGAGGGAGGGAGGGAGGGAGGAGGGAGGGAGGGAGGAGGGAGGAGGGAGGAGGAGAGAGGGAGGAGGGAGGGAGGGAGGGAGGAGGAGGAGGGAGGGAGGGAGGGAGGGAGGGAGGGAAGAGAGAGGGAGGAGGGAGGGAGGAGAGAGGGAGGAAGGAGAGTGAGGGAGGGAGGGAGGGAGGGAGGAGAGAGGGAGGGAGGGAGGGAGGGAGGGAGGGAGGGAGGAGAGAGGAGGGAGGGAGGGAGGGAGGGAGGGAGGGAGGGAGGGAGGGAGGGAGGGAGGGAGGAGAGAGGGAGGAGGGAGGGAGGGAGGGAGGGAGGGAGGGAGGGAGGGAGGGAGGGAGGGAGGGAGGGAGGGAGGGAGGGAGGGAGAAATGAGCAGCCCTGTGCCACAACCGCAACGATCAGATGCTCTCGGACTATGAGAGAACACGTAGTCAGATGAAGAGAGAGCAGCTGGTGTTCTCTGTGGTGATCCATGTCAGGGCTAAAAAGTCTAGTGATCCATGTCAGGGCTAAAAAGTCAAGGGACTGAAGGGCAGCATAGGCTGAGATTAACTCTTTGTTCTTGACCGCAGATCGGCAGTGGAGACCAAGGGCCTAATTTATAAAACGTTGCATACGCACAAATTATGCCCCCAAAAACGAAGCGTGCGCCCAGTTCACGCATTTATAAAAACTGAACTTGACATAAGAATGTGCTTTATCCTCCTCCCGTAGACTTTAGAACATGCACACTTTTCTAGTGGTTTGAAGTATTTGAATTGCAAGAATGCAACAGCAGCCTAGTAGCCTGGTGAATATAGGATGACAAAAAAAAACAGGTCGCTAGATATAATAACAGGATGAATAACTTCATCATTTTGCCTTTATTTTATCTTCATATTTGCATTCAAAAATAATTTTTAAATCTATTTCATTTCCATGATCATTGCAGAATAAAATTCCTCACCTTTTCTGACTGGGATGGTTATCATACAGGCGAAATAGCCTATAGACCTACAACGTGTTAGGATAGGCTACCATTCATCCCATCTCTCATTAAATTGGACACTGATTCACAGTAGTAAATAGATACGCTATTTCAAGTATTTTGCTCCATGCGATCCGATCCGAAGCGCAGTTTAACGGTAGAACAGATGGTTCACTTTTGACATTGAGGTTTGTAGGCTACTTCTAAATACTGTAATGTCACTTTTCTCGAGTAGACTATATCATTTACAAACATTGCAGAACAACATTTCTCACCTTTTCTGAGTTCATATTCCCCAAGTAGCTATATAACAAATGACCATGTGCATCTCTCATTTCATTGGGCCTATTAGATGGGTAAAAATAAAATAAAAAGCAGACATTGAATATCCCTTTGAGCAAAGTGAAGTTATTCATTACATTTTGGATGGTGTATCAGTACACCCAGTCACTACATAGATACAGGCATACAGACATGGGTGTACTGATACACCATCCAAAATGTAATGAATAACTTCACCAGTTGCCGGAGAGGAAGGAAACCACTCAGGGATTTCACCATGAGGCCAATGGTGACTTTAGAACAGTTAAGAGTTTAATGGCTGTGAATAGGAGAAAACTGAGGATGGATCAACAACATTGTAGTTACTCCACAATACTAACCTAAATGACAGAGTGAAAAGGAAGCCTGTACATAATAAAAATATTCCAAAACATGCATCCTGTTTGCAATAAGGCACTAAAGTAAAACTGCAACAAATGTGGCAAAGAAATTAACTTTATGTCCTGAATACAAAGCGTTATGTTTGGGGCAAATCCAACACAACACATCACTGAGCACCACTCTTCATATTTTCAAGCATGGTGGTGGCTGCATCATGTTATGGGTATGCTTGTCATCGGCAAGGACAAGGGAGTTTTTTAGGATAAAAAGAAACAGAATAGAGCGAAGCACAGGCAACATCCTGGAGGAAAACCTGGTTCAGTCTGCTCTCCAACAGTCACTGGGAGACTAATTCACCTTTCAACAGGACAATAACCTAAAACACAAGGACAAATCTACACTGGAGCAGCTTACCGAGATGACATAGAATGTTCCAGAGTGCCCTAGTTCCAGTTTTGACTTGAAATCGTCTTGAAAATGGCTGTCTAGCAATGATCAACAACCAACTTGACAGAGCTTGAAGAATTTAAAAAAAGAATAATGTGCAAATATAGTACAATCCAGGTGTGCAAAGATCTTAGAGACTTACCCAGAAAGACTCACAGCTGTAATCACTGCCAAAGGTGATTGAGGGTGTGAATACTTATGTAAATTATACATTTAATTTGCAATAAATTAGCAAAAAATTCTAAAAACATGTTTTCACTTTGTCATTATGGGGTGTTGTGTGTAAATGGGTGAGAGAAAAAACGATTGAATCCATTTTGAATTCAGGCTGTAACAACAAAATGTGGAATAAGTCAAGGGGTACGAATACTTTCTGAAGACACAGTACTTCAGCCAGGTAAGCCTACTTTGCAGTTAACATTTAATGGTTTTGGGGAAAGTATTTCTGTCAATCCACAAGACAGACATTAACTGGCTACACACCGAGTGATAGACAAACGCCTGCACCATACAGACAGACATGAGCAATATTGCCAGAAATTAATTGGCAGATATTGTGTTACGTTTTGCTTTTTAAGCCAATAGTGGCTGACCGGGGGGGTGGGATAATGTCAATGTTACGCTGATTAGATTGTAGCTGGGAGCTTGCGGTGTCTGATACTTGTGAGATTTGTTTATGACAGAAAATTGCATGTACTTTCAGACTTGTCTGGCGGGCTACCCATAGGTGGGTTTCTGATAGCATTGGAGCATTGCAGATATTTAGTGTAACATTTACACAGCGGTTATAAATGAGGGCCCAGGATTTCCACCCAGGTTGTGTGTGCAGGGTACCACTAAATTAGAAGGGTTGCAGCCAAGGGGTGGGGGCGTCTGTAAAGCCCACAGGGAGAGGAGTGAACTGGGATAGAAAACACAGACATAGTTGACAAAGCTGTTAAATTGAGATCTGAAAATAACTAGGTAAGATACTCAAGTGAAAGCGTGATGCGGAGCCTTCCTCTCTAGGTGGAGCAATTGAAGTTGAAGATTCCTGGTGTTTTGTGACGCCTGCCGTTTGGTGCGACGCAGACCCGGTGGGGAGCCTGCCATTTGGTGCGACGCAGACCCGGTGGGGAGCCTGCCGTTTGGTGCATCGCAGACCCGGTGGGGAGCCTGCCGTTTGGTGCGACGCAGACCCGGTGGGGAGCCTGCCGTTTGGTGCGACGCAGACCCGGTGGGGAGCGTGGTGAAACAGAGGAGTCACCGTCAGTCCTTTTGAGTTTTGAGTCAGAGTCTCTACCAAACAAAAGCAACGTTAGGATCTATCAGTTATCCTGTTAGAGCTTTTGTTAGTGTAATAGTGATGCTTCCATCCCTCTCCTCGCCCCAACCTGGGCTTGAACCAGGGACCCTCTGCACACATCGACAACAGTCACCCTCGAAGCACCGTTACCCATCGCTCCACAAAAGCCGCGGCCCTTGCAGAGCAAAGGGAAACAACTACTTCAAGGTCTCAGAGCGAGTGACGTCACCGATTGAAACGTTACTAGTCCGCACCGCTAACTAGCTAGCCATTTCACACCGGTTACATTAGGATCTATCAGTTATCCTGTTTGAGCTTTGTGCAGAATCCACTGTGCTGTTTCAGGTGCAACGTTTATGGTCATGTCGCAGCAGTGTGTAGGAGGGAGATTCCAAGACGTGGGAAGTGTGCAGGAGGGCATGGGAAAGAGGATTGTGTAGTTCCGGTGGATAAAGTTGTGTGTGTCAACTTTAGGGGTGCTCATGTTGCTGGGGATCAGAAGTGTCCGGTACGAGAGAGGCAGGTTGAGGTGGCCAGAGCAGTGCAGAGGGTGTCGTATGCTGAGGCAGTGGAGAAAGTGGAGGAGGATGGGTCAAGGGTCAAGGGTGAGGGATCCTGAGAGGATCCCAGTGAGTAGTAGATCTGTGCCAGCACAGAGGGATAGGGCAACGAGTGAATTATGCTTCAATAAATTGGCTTCTTAGCGTTCATAGCAATGGTTATCAACTGTACCGCAGAAATGGGACGTAAATCACAGAAAATAGATGTGGTGGCAGATGCAGAGAAGCAGAGAAGCATAAATCACTTCTAGGCAAATCCCCGCCTTATCTTAGCTCACTGGTCACCATAGCAACACCCACCCGTAGTATGCGCTCCAGCAGGTATATCTCACTGGACATCCCCAAAGCCAACACCTCCTTTGGCCGCCATTCCTTCCAGTTCTCTGCTGCCAATGACTGGAACAAACTGCAAAAATCTCTGAAGCTGGAGACTCTTATCTCCCTCACTAACTTTAAGCATCGGTTGTCAGAGCAGCTTACCGATCACTGCACCTGTACACAGCCCATCTGTAATTAGCCCACCTAACTACCTCATCCCCATATTATTTATTTTGCTCATTTGCACCCCAGTATCTCTATTTGCACATCATCTTCTGCACATCTATCATTCCAGTGTTAATACTAAATTGTAATTATTTTGCACTATGGCCTATTTATTGCCTTACCTCCATAACTTGCTACATTTGCACACACTGTATATATATATTTTCTGTTGTATTTTTGACTTTATGTTTTGTTTATTCCATATGTAACTCTGTTTTGTTGTTGTTTTTTATCGCACTGCTTTGCTTTATCTTGGCCAGGTCGCAGTTGTAAATGAGAACTTGTTCTCAACTGGCTTACCTGGTTAAATAAAGGTTAAATAAAATAAAATAAAAATGTTGGGGTATACGAGAATTTACTTCAGAAGAGTTACAGGGTGTGTTGAGGGGTGGTGTCCCGTCCTCCCAGGCCATTGGCATGGTGCAGGATCAGATAGGTTCAAAGTAGTGGAATGGGGTAGTGGGTTTTTAATGAGGGTAGGTGGTGGAGTCTAGGGCTATATCTCACTTTCTTAGAGGAGCAGGACTAATGAAGAGAATTGAATGTAGGTCGGCCGTGACTGGCCTCACACTCCAGCACAGTAGGTGGCGGTGTATGCACCTTTAAAAGTTGGATGCGATCCACCAACAAAATCCCAAAGAAGAAGCCCCCCCTTTCCTTCCTCGAAGAACAACTCCGCAAAACCGTCTTAGTTTTGGAGATGAGACCACTGCTGACACGGCCACAGCTGAAAAAAACAGGCGAGACTGAAGTACTAACACCAATTGCTAATTGCCTAGCAGAGGAGAAGAGCACACCTCCCTGTACTAATTCCTGATTGCCTAGGAGAAGAGAAACCATTTCCCCCTCCTATACAGCCACTGATTACCAAAACAACAACAGTCACACATTGCCATGCACCTTAAAGGAAAAATCCACCCAAAACCACTGTCCATGCAACGTGCGGTGCATTCTGGGCGATTCTGAGACAAGGAGCGTGCTCCTCCAAGGAGTGAATGGGAGTCTATTGGGCACTAACTCTAAAACCCAACATTAGCACACATTTCGTTAACAAGAAGTACAACATTACAAATGTTTCCCGGGATATTTAATTTGCTATCTGTAATATCGTATTGCTTTGGAATTGTGACATGATGTACTTTCGAGGAAAATAGGCACGTTTCTCGACATATAGTCCCGTGTAGCTCAGTTGGTAGAGCGTGGCGCTTGCAACGCCAGGGTTGTGGGTTCGTTTCCCACGGGGGGCCAGTATGAAAATATATGCACTCACTAACTGTAAATCGCTCTGGATAAGAGCGTCTGCTAAAATGACTAAAATGTAAATATACACTGACTTTGAGAAGGGATTGCGTGATGATTAGCTTAGCAACCGCACGACAACGTGGACGCGATTGGTCAACAGTCTGCTGGTTGGGGCGTTATACGTTCCTTCATTCATTGGGATTCCTATCTCTGACAACGACACCCTGGACTAAATAGGAAAAATGCGCTAGACCCTCACTTAAATGACACATTTCTCGAGGTAGGAATATCGCAAAAAATATGATCAATGGCTCATTCAAGAGATGACATCGGCCAGTATTGAAATCTGACATGTCAGATAGACGTTTTCACGATCTAAAAGTCGTATTCCTATTAACTTCCAGTGTAGTGAGAGCGACTTTATCGCAGTGCTGCGTCATACCGGCCGGATTTCTGCCTGCTTGAACGCCAATAACTCGGATACATATGAAAACATGAAATGACCCATCACTCAGAGATGCACAATAATGGGTGAACCTTTCCTTTCATCCTGGTTGATGTGTCAACAATCAGCTGCAAATTATGAGCAGTCAGCAGTTCAGACATCAATTAGGCTACTGGGAAGACAAAACAGCATTTAAAGTAAATGACCCTATCGAGCAAAAAGACAACAGATTAAGAGAAGAATTCTACTCATCACTCCTGGAGATAGCAGGAGTCCACTAGCCCTGGTACTAGCTAATAGTTGTAGGTAGAAGATGGTTTACCCAGCTGATGTGGTGTGACGATAACTAGATAGATAGCAACAGTCGCTGTTTGTTGCAACATGAGTTAGGTAGTCACCTACCTCATGACTTAGAAAGACAATGTATGGTAGAGTTGCGGAATTATTCGTTTCTACTGGTATTTTATAATACTAAACGCCGTACGCAACTGCACGTGGCTCGTTGGTCTAGGGGTATGATTCTCGCTTCGGGTGCGAGAGGTCCCGGGTTCAAATCCCGGACGAGCCCTTCTTTTTTTTTTTATCTCGGCGTTAGCTAAATGAAATTGACGCAAACCATGTATACAAGCAGCAACAGAAGGTCCCGACGATTTGTTATGGTGCCATTTCTTTTTTGTAGAAGCTCAGTCCTTTTTGATGTAGCATCAACACTATATATATGCTGTCATATTTTCAAGACAATGCAACATATTTTCATGATTGTTTAACGTGGCTCGTTGGTCTAGGGGTATGATTCTCGCTTTGGGTGCGAGAGGTCCCGGGTTCAAATCCCGGACGAGCCCTCTTTTTTCAGTCTTGGTATGTGTATGATGCCACTAATCAGCCTCATGCGTACTCCTCAAACTATCCAGATAATTAACCTAGATGGAGAAATTAAGAAGTCTTTGGACAAAGCTTAGATTTTTTGACTGTCATATCTGTTATTGTTTGTAGGGGGCAGTATTGTCCCAGTTATTCCAAGTCACCATCAACCTGGTTTTTTTGTCTATCCCCCTCTCTTTTTCTCTCTCTCTGAATTCAGTTACATTCAAAGGGCTTTTTTTTTTTTTACATTGCTCTCTCACACACACACACACACACACACACACACACACACACACACACTCCCCTCAAAACACACGTCATTAGTATTTGTGTCATTCTCAAAACTTTTGACCACGACTGTACATGTGCACACACACACACACACACAGTCTTTGTAGAAGGATGCTGTGCTGAGTCCCGTGTAATGAGGTGCTACTGAGGTACAATAGAAGGTGGTGTTGTTGACGTGAGGGTCCCAGGTTGCCATGGTGAAGAGTGATGTCTGCATGGGCATGGAACCCCCCCTCTCTGTCACATCACCCCACCATGAAAATTAATATTTGTGTCATTCTCAAAACGTTTAACCACGACTGTACTCTTCCTGAAACGGATCACATGTTTTGTTTCATTTTTATTTAATTCTAAATAAGTCACAGCATATATGCGCAATTTATAGACTATAATTACTTAATACAACAAAATCGTGTTTAAATGCTGAGCACTTAATGTTCCTGCCAGCCTAGTGTGTCGCACTCGCAAACCCTTCACAATTTAGTTATTTGTGGGTTATGGCCTTGAAATCATAGAAATAATAGGCTAATAATATAGCCAAAATAATTCATTTTCGTTCCTTCTTAGGCTCCCTGTCTGTCTCCTGACCTATTTAGAGTGTTTATATGCTGTTTAATACGACATGTAGCTTATTTGAAATGATGAGCGCTTCTTACAGTCACCTTTTCATGTTGTTTATGAAAATACTTTTCATTCAAATCATATGGTTTGGTTTCAATACTTCGAAACCAAATGGTAGGTCCAGGTAGTCACAAAAATAGATGGGTGTTGGTTAAATGGTTATTTTAATGAATGGAGTGAATTTGGAGCAGAATGTTGTTTCTTCCTGTGAGGGAGGAACGGTTTTTAGCAGAGCAGTTGGTGTCACTCTCTCTCTCTCTGTTTACCCATATATATATTTTTGTTTTCTAAGTTGGCCCAGTACTATCGCTGACCTCCTCCCCTCCCCTCCCATCTCCGCATGTCCTCTCCTCTACTCGGCTCAGCTCTGGTTTGCTTTCTAGTTTCTGGGCAGCAGAATATGGCGTGCAGCGCAGGGAGACAGCTTCTAGCTCCGACAGTGCAGTAATATCTAACAATTTCACAACATATACCCAATACACACAAATCTAAGTAAGGAATGGAATTTAAGAATATATACATATATGGACAAGCAATGACAGAGCGGCATGGACTAAGATACAGTAGAATATTATAGAATACAGTATATACATATGAGATGAGTAGTGCAAGATATGTAAACATTATTAAAGTGACTAGTGTTCCATTTCTTAAAGTGGCCAGTGATTTCAATAGGCAGCAGCAGCCTCTAATGTGCTAGTGATGGCTATTTAACAGTCTGATGACCTTGAGATAGAAGCTGTTTTTCATTCTCTCGGTCCCAGCTTTGATGCACCTGTACTGACCTCGCCTTCTGGATGATAGCGGGGGTGAACAGGCAGTGGCTTGGGTGGTTGATGTCCTTGATGATCTTTTTGGCCTACCTGTGATATCGGGTGCTGTAGGTGTCCTGGATGGCGGGTAGTTGGCCCCCGGTAATGCGTTCTGCAGACCGCACCACCCTCTGGAGAGCCCTGCGGTCGCGGGCGGTGCAGTTGCCGTACCAGGCGGTGATACAGCCCGACAGGATGCTCTCAATTGTGCATCTGTAAAAGTTTGTGATGCTTTTAGGTGCCAAGCCACATTTCTCCAGCCTCCTGAGGTTGAAGAGGCTCTGTTGCGCCTTCTTCACCACACTGTCTGCGTGGGTTGACCATTTCAGTTTGTCAGTGATGTGTACGCCAAGGAACTTGAAGCTTTCCATCTTCTCCACTGCGGTCCCGTCGATGTGGATAGGGGGGTGCACCCTCTGCTGTTTCCTGAAGTCCACGATCATCTCCTTTGTTTTGTTGACGTTGAGTGAGAGGTTATTTTCCTGGCACCACACTCCCAGAGCCCTCACCTCCTCCCTGTAGGCTGTCTCGTCATTGTTGGTAATCAAGCCTACTACTGTTGTGTCGTCTGCAAACTTGATGATTGAGTTGGAGGCGTGCTTGGCCACGCAGTCATGGGTGAACAGGGAGTACAGGAGGGGGCTGAGCACACACCCTTGTGGGGCCCCAGTGTTGAGGATCAACGAAGTGGAGATGTTGTTTCCTACCTTCACCACCTGGGGGCGGCCTGTCAGGAAGTCCAGGACCCAGTTGCACAGGGTGGGGTTCAGACCAAGGGTCTCGAGCTTAATGATGAGCTTGGAGGGTACTATGGTGTTGAATGCTGAGCTATAGTCAATGAACAGCATTCTTACATAGGTATTCCTCTTGTCCAGATGGGATAGGGCAGTGTGCAGTGTGATGGCGATTGCATCGTCTGTGGATCTATTGGGGCGGTAAGCAAATTAAAGTGGGTCTAGGGTGACAGGTAGGGTAGAGGTGATATGATCCTTGAGTAGTCTCTCAAAGCAGTTCATAATGACAGAGGTGAGTGCTACGGGGCGATAGTCATTTAGTTAAGTTACCTTTGCTTTCTTGGGTACAGGAAGAATGGTGGCCATCTTGAAGCATGTGGGGACAGCAGACGGGGATAGAGAGAGATTAAATATGTCCGTAAACACACCAGCCAGCTGGTCTGCGCATGCTCTGAGGACGCGGCTAGGGATGCCGTCTGGGCGGCAGCCTTGCAGGGGTTAACATGCTTAAATGTCTTACTCACGTTGGCCAGGGAGAAGGAGAGGACACAGTCCTTGGTAGTGGGCCGCGTCGGTGGCACTGTGTTATCCTCAAAGCGGGCAAAGAAGGTGTTTAGCTTGTCTGGAAGCACCGTGGCTGGTTTTCCTTTTGTAGTCCGTGATTGTCTGTAGACCCTGCCACATACGTCTCATGTCTGAGCCATTTAATTGTGACTCCACTTTGTCTCTATACTGATGTTTTGCCAGTTTAATTGCCTTGCGGAGTGAGTAGCTACACTGTTTGTATTCTGCCATATTCCCAGTCACCTTGCCATGGTTAAATGCGGTGGTTCGCCCTTTCAGTTTTGCATGAATGCTGCCATCTATCCACGGTTTCTGGTTAGGGTAGGTTTTAATAGTCAGAGTGGGTACAGTGCTCCAGCCCTGCTACCCAGTAACCCCTGCTACCCAGTATCCCCTGCTACCCAGTATCCCCAGCCCTGCTACTGCTACCCAGTATCCCCTGCTACCCAGTATCCCCAGCCCTGCTACTGCTACCCAGTATCCCCTGCTACCCAGTATCCCCTGCTACCCAGTATCCCCAGCCCTGCTACTGCTACCCAGTATCCCCTGCTACCCAGTATCCCCTGCTACCCAGTATCCCCAGCCCTGCTACTGCTACCCAGTATCCCCTGCTACCCAGTATCCCCTGCTACCCAGTATCCCCAGCCCTGCTACTGCTACCCAGTATCCCCTGCTACCCAGTATCCCCTGCTACCCAGTATCCCCAGCCCTGCTACTCCAGCCCAGTGTTCTCTGCAGCCCACCCAGGCCCCTCCACACCAGGCTTCCTCAGGTTCAAGTAGCCCACCCAGGCCTCTCCACACCAGGCTTCCTCAGGTTCAGGTAGCCCACCCAGGCCCCTCCACACCAGGCTTCCTCAGGTTCAGGTAGCCCACCCAGGCCCCCTCCACACCAGGCTTCCTCAGGTTCAGGTAGCCCACCCAGGCCTCTCCACACCAGGCTTCCTCAGGTTCAGGTAGCCCACCCAGGCCCCTCCACACCAGGCTTCCTCAGGTTCAAGTAGCCCACCCAGGCCTCTCCACACCAGGCTTCCTCAGGTTCAGGTAGCCCACCCAGGCCCCTCCACACCAGGCTTCCTCAGGTTCAGGTAGCCCACCCAGGCCCCTCCACACCAGGCTTCCTCAGGTTCAGGTAGCCCACCCAGGCCCCTCCACACCAGGCTTCCTCAGGTTCAGGTAGCCCACCCAGGCCCCTCCACACCAGGCTTCCTCAGGTTCAGGTAGCCCACCCAGGCCCCTCCACACCAGGCTTCCTCAGGTTCAGGTAGCCCACCCAGGCCCCTCCACACCAGGCTTCCTCAGGTTCAGGTAGCCCACCCAGGCCTGCTGCTCCATCTTTGCTGCGTCTGCCACACTAACCTCAAGATAGGCCTGCGCGGCCTCCACTCCTCCAGCCAGGTAAGCTTGCCAGCCCAGTACTCCACTCTTTCTGCTCCAGCCAGGCTCTTCCAGTCCAGGTCCAGGTATCCCTACCAGACCCAGGCCATGGTTCTGCGTGAGGACAGGGAGTGTGGGGTGTGTTACCAGCCCTACTCCCGTCTGGACCGGAACCCCTGGGTGCTCCACTGAAGACACACCTTTTGTGCCACCTGCTTAGAGACCATGTCTCAGCCCAAGAGCGGCCTGCTGTGCCGCCAGACCACTTGTGTAGGGCGCGGCCTTAGCGTTGAGGAAGTGCTGTAGGTTAACTCACGCCTCTGGGACCACATGCCTGAGAGCAAAGAAGAAGAGGAGGAGGAAGAGGAGGAGGAGGAGGCAGAGGAGGAAGAAGAGGAGGAAGCAGAGGAGGAGGAAGAGGAGGAGGCAGAGGAGGAAGAAGAGGAGGAAGCAGAGGAGGAGGAGGCAGAGGAGGAAGAAGAGGAGGAAGCAGAGGAGGAGGAAGAGGAGGAGGAGGAGGAGGAGGAGAGGGTGGAGGCTAACGGACAGACACAGGCCTCCTCACAGGCAGAATGGTGAGTCCTCTTCACTTGATGCAATGCAAGGAGTTGTTCACCTGTACCTAAAAAGTCCTCCTCTGTCTTACCCTCCGTGCCAGCATCAAATCAAATATATAATATAATTGTATTGGTCACACATATTTAGCAGATGTTATTGCGGGTGTAGTGAAATGCTTGTGTTCCTAGCTCCAACAGTGCAGTAGTATTTCACAACAATACACACAAATCTAAAAGTAAAAGAATGGAATTAAGAAATATATAAATATTAGGACGAGCAATGTCGGAGTGGCATTGACTAAAATACAGTAGACTAGAATACAGTATATACATATGAGATGAGTAAAGCAGTATGTAAACATTATTAAAGTGACCAGTGATTCCATGTCTATGTATATAGGGCAGCAGCCTCTAAAGGTGCAGGGTTCAGTAACCGGGTTGTAGCCGGCTAGTGATGGCTATTTAACAGTCTGATGGCCTTGAGATAGAAACTGTTTTTCTAGGCTACAAACAGTACCATGATACCACAATAATAGACACTGCATAACCATAATCCTGAGTTAACCACAAACCACATTCTAATTAAGCAATAAGGCCTGAGGATGTGTGGTATATAGCCAATATACCACTGCTAAGGGCTGTTCTTACGCACGACACAACGTGTGTCTCTCTCTGTCTCTCTCTCTCTCTCTCTCTCTCTCTCTCTCTCTCTCTCTCTCTCTCTCTCTCTCTCTCTCTCTCTCTCTCTCTCTCTCTCTCTCTCTCTCTCTCTCTCTCTCTCTCTCTCTCTCTCTCTCTCTCTCTCTCTCTCTCTCTCTCTCTCTCTCTCTCTCTCTCTCTCTCTCTCTCTCTCTCTCTCTCTCTCTCTCTCTCTCTCTCTCTGCCCTACTTCGAAGCTCTCTAGAACAAAGCTGACATTTCCGGCCTTCCTCAGGAAATTCAGTCTGACAAAACAACAAGAGAAGATTGTGCCTGGTTGTGCCAATGTGTGAGTCCTCATCACCCTGTATTGTATGATGTGCTTTATCATGGTGCCTCCCAAATGGCACCCTATTCCTGTATGTACACTACCGTTCAAAACTTTGGGGTCACTTAGAAATGTCCTTGTTTTCGAAAGAAAAGCATTTTTTTTGTCCATTAAAATAACATCAAATTGATCAGAAATACAGTGTAGACATTGTTAATGATGTAAATAGCTATTGTAACTGGAAACGGCACAGAGGCCCATTATCAGCAACCATCAGTCCTGTGTTCCAATGGCACGTTGTGTTTGCTAATCCAAGTTTATCATTTTAAAAGGCTAATTGATCATTAGAAAACCCTTTTGCAATTATGTTAGCACAGCTGAAAACTGTTGTGCTGATTAAAGAAGCAATAAAACTGACCTTCTTGAGACTAGTTGAGTATCTGGAGCATCAGCAATTGTGGGTTCGATTACAGGCTCAAAATGGCCAGAAACAAATAACTTTCTTCTGAAACTCGTCAGTCTATTCTTGTTCTGAGAAATGAAGGCTATTCCATGCGAGAAATTGACAAGAAACTGAAGATCTCGTACAACGCTGTGTACTACTCCCTTCACAGAACAGCGCAAACTGGCTCTAACCAGAATAGAAAGAGGAGTGGGAGGCCCCGGTGCACAACTGAGCAAGAGGACAAATACATTAGAGTGTCTAGTTTGAGAAACAGGCGGCTCATAGGTCCTCAACTGGCAGCTTCATTAAATAGTACCCGCAAAACACCAGTCTCAACGTCAACAGTGGAGAGGCGACTCCGGGATGCTGACGAAAGCCTGATGAAAGCCAGTCAATATTTAAATCACCCAGAAAGTATACCTCTCTATTGATATCACATACATTATCAAGCATTTCACACGTTATCCAGATGCTGACTGTTAGCACTTGGTGGTCTATAGCAGCTTCCCACCAGAATAGGCTTTAGGTGAGGCAGGTGAACCTGTAGCCATATTACTTCAACAGTATTTAACATGAGATCCTCTCTAAGCTTTACAGGAATGTGGTTCTGAATATAAAAACAGCAACACCTCCACCATTGTCATTTCTATATTTTCTGTAAATGTTATAACCTTGTATTGCTACCACTGTATCATCAAAGGTATTATCTAAGTGAGTTTCAGAGATAGTCAGAATATGAATGCCATCTGTTACTAGCAAATTATTGATTTCATGAACCTTGTTTCTTAAGATACATATGTTAACGTGGGCTATTTTGAGCACTTTTCTTTTGGGATGCTTACTTGTTTTTATTGCTTTACTGGGAGACTTAGCAGCAGTAGATGTGGTCATGTTCTTTATGTTAGTGCAGGGTGAGCTGCACACAGTGGACTGCCTCCTCGGGCACACCGGCTCAGTGCTAACAGTATAAATCTGGTTCTTAAACACATGATTAGTGCATCCAATAGCTGTAGGATCAGCAGAGGCATTCAGGGCAGTAAGAGGGACATAAATTAGGTTACTTATATTGTGTCTTCCGACGCTGTTTATTTATTTTCATACAAGCCAGTGTATGAATCAAACTCATTTGCATTTGAATGGAGTGGAAATTAGCTGACTTTGTGATCTGTAAGGTAAGTAAGATTAATGTGTCAAGCAGATTTTTCTTTGCTATTTCCGAAACGTAGCAACATTTAAGACATGAATTTCATGTTGAAATGTGAACAAGATACCCAAAAGTAGTTTGAAGTAACGCTTCCATCTTATTAGCTAAACAAAACTTGTTTAAACAGCAAAATTGTCACAGAAATCAGCTTTGTTTGCATAGCGGGGATGAATATAATGTAATTTAGGCTGATCTCCAAAATGATTTGGCATGACAGGCTCAAAGTGAGGGTATGCACTGGACCATGTACAAGGATTTCTCTCAGAAAGTAGGTTGTCTGAGAACTGTAGTGTTTTTGCGGACATTACAGTAGTATTTACTGTAGTGTTTTTGCGGTCTGAAGTATTCTGTAGTATTTACTATAGTTTTCTACAGTATACTACACAGGTCTATAGTAAGTACTACACATGACTGAGGGATACTAAGGTGTGAAGTATAGTATTGTACAGTATACTACAGTTTAATACAGAATTGTATAGTACATACTGTAACATTCTCTAGTAAACTGTAGTATTTTTTCATTCTGTTACCTCATAATCAGTATTCTGTAATTGCAGGGATAGATCAGAGGGACACAGGGGTAAATGACAACAAGCAGTAGGACTGTTATGTCATACAGTCGGAGACGCACAGCCTGATGAGGGTGTGTAAATGTAGCCTGATGAGGGTGTGTACATGTAGCCTGATGAGGGTGTGTACATGTAGCCTGATGAGGGTGTGTAAATGTAGCCTGATGAGGGTGTGTACATGTAGCCCGATGAGGGTGTGTACATGTAGCCTGATGAGGGTGTGTAAATGTAGCCTGATGAGGGTGTGTACATGTAGCCTGATGAGGGTGTGTAAATGTAGCCTGATGAGGGTGTGTAAATGTAGCCTGATGAGGGTGTGTACATGTAGCCTGATGAGGGCGTGTACATGTAGCCTGATGAGGGCGTGTACATGTAGCCTGATGAGGGTGTGTACATGTAGCCTGATGAGGGTGTGTACATGTAGCCTGATGAGGGTGTGTACATGTAGCCTGATGAGGGTGTGTACATGTAGCCTGATGAGGGTGTGTACATGTAGCCTGATGAGGGTGTGTAAATGTAGCCTGATGAGGGTGTGTACATGTAGCCTGATGAGGGTGTGTAAATGTAGCCTGATGAGGGTGTGTAAATGTAGCCTGATGAGGGTGTGTACATGTAGCCTGATGAGGGCGTGTACATGTAGCCTGATGAGGGCGTGTACATGTAGCCTGATGAGGGTGTGTACATGTAGCCTGATGAGGGTGTGTACATGTAGCCTGATGAGGGTGTGTACATGTAGCCTGATGAGGGTGTGTACATGTAGCCTGATGAGGGTGTGTACATGTAGCCTGATGAGGGTGTGTACATGTAGCCTGATGAGGGTGTGTACATGTAGCCTGATGAGGGTGTGTACATGTAGCCTGATGAGGGTGTGTACATGTAGCCTGATGAGGGTGTGTACATGTAGCCTGATGAGGGCGTGTACATGTAGCCTGATGAGGGTGTGTACATGTAGCCTGGGATGAGGGTGTGTACATGTAGCCTGATGAGGGTGTGTACATGTAGCCTGATGAGGGTGTGTACATGTAGCCTGATGAGGGCGTGTACATGTAGCCTGATGAGGGTGTGTACATGTAGCCTGATGAGGGTGTGTACATGTAGCCTGATGAGGGTGTGTACATGTAGCCTGATGAGGGTGTGTACATGTAGCCTGATGAGCTGATGAGTACATGTAGCCTGATGAGGGTGTGTACATGTAGCCTGATGAGGGTGTGTACATGTAGCCTGATGAGGGTGTGTAAATGTAGCCTGATGAGGGTGTGTACATGTAGCCTGATGAGGGTGTGTACATGTAGCCTGATGAGGGTGTGTACATGTAGCCTGATGAGGGTGTGTACATGTAGCCTGATGAGGGTGTGTACATGTAGCCTGATGAGCTGATGAGTACATGTAGCCTGATGAGGGTGTGTACATGTAGCCTGATGAGGGTGTGTACATGTAGCCTGATGAGGGTGTGTAAATGTAGCCTGATGAGGGTGTGTACATGTAGCCTGATGAGGGTGTGTACATGTATCCTGATGAGGGTGTGTAAATGTAGCCTGATGAGGGTGTGTACATGTAGCCTGATGATGAGGGTGTGTACATGTAGCCTGATGAGGGTGTGTACATGTAGCCTGATGAGGGTGTGTACATGTAGCCTGATGAGGGTGTGTACATGTAGCCTGATGAGGGTGTGTACATGTAGCCTGATGAGGGTGTGTACATGTAGCCTGATGAGGGTGTGTACATGTAGCCTGATGAGCTGATGAGTACATGTAGCCTGATGAGGGTGTGTACATGTAGCCTGGATGAGGGTGTGTACATGTAGCCTGATGAGGGTGTGTAAATGTAGCCTGATGAGGGTGTGTACATGTAGCCTGATGAGGGTGTGTACATGTATCCTGATGAGGGTGTGTAAATGTAGCCTGATGAGGGTGTGTACATGTAGCCTGATGATGAGGGTGTGTACATGTAGCCTGATGAGCTGATGAGGGTGTGTAAATGTAGCCTGATGAGGGTGTGTACATGTAGCCTGATGAGGGTGTGTAAATGTAGCCTGATGAGGGTGTGTACATGTAGCCTGATGAGGGTGTGTACATGTAGCCTGATGAGGGTGTGTACATGTAGCCTGATGAGGGTGTGTACATGTAGCCTGATGAGGGTGTGTACATGTAGCCTGATGAGGGTGTGTACATGTAGCCTGATGAGGGTGTGTACATGTAGCCTGATGAGGGTGTGTACATGTAGCCTGATGAGGGTGTGTACATGTAGCCTGATGAGGGTGTGTACATGTAGCCTGATGAGGGTGTGTACATGTAGCCTGATGAGGGCGTGTACATGTAGCCTGATGAGCTGATGAGGGTGTGAGGCCTTACAAGGTGTTTTCATTCTATGGGTTCATTTCTTTGTTGACAAGTTGTATTTATTATTATTGTTTTGACCTTTCTTTAACCAAGAAAACAACCTTCAGGCTAGAAACCTCTTTTTGGAGGGGGACCTGGCAAGAGGTTAGCAGGAAGTAGTCAGTGTGTTCACATAACACTATACAATACATTAAAAACAATTGCAATGGTCAACAATATTGGAGCTTTAAACTCAGACAGCGACACCAATAACTTAAATCCATGGAAAGATAAACAGCGGGCCCGACTCCACCTTACAGAAACAGATCAGGGGCCTGTTGCACAAAACTAGGATAAGGGATTAAGCCAGGATATCTTGGTGATCCTGGCTCAATTGATCCGTAATCCGGTTGCACTAAAGATGGATAGGGGGCAGGAGGATATGTTATGGTATAAATTACCATGGAGATTTATTCTGTGGAGCTAGCCTGCTCCAGACCAGGCTAAATTCCAGGATCTATTTAATCTCATCCCTAATGTCAGTCAGCAGTCACCACAAATGGAAACCAATAGTTATTTCACTGCTCACTATACATTGTTATCACATATAACTAGACCCACTGTCATTATTTAAACGTTTGTGATCATTAATTTCAATGATTTTGGATAAAAAATGATTTTTAGATGATGTTGCTATCATTAGATAATTTACAGTTTCCCATAGACTATAAGGCTATATATAAAATGATAGAATATTAGGGCCACAGAGGGGAAAAAAACACAAGTCATAATATTGTAACCAGTTGTTTTAAAGGAGGACAGTTGTTAAAATGACAGATGTGGGGCATTTCGTGAAATTGTACTTCAGTATGGTTTCATAAACAAAGACATGCTGATGTGCCAGAATATTAAGTATCACATTGTCATAAGTATCAAAACTGTAAAAACAATATGTAGCTTTTCTGCAGAAAGAACCAGCCTCATAAATTTATGACTTTATCCTTTTTCTTCAGTGTGGCCCTAGTACTCTGTCATATAAACAAATACACATTCCATATGAATATAAAAACACAATGTGTAACATTATGTTCCTTTATTGAATAAGGACAAAACAAAGCAGGTAAACCATCAGCTCCTTTCGAAACTGAAGTCACAGTGACTCTACAAGATGGAAAGCACAGAATCCAAGCATATTATACAAAATGATACATACACATTCAAAGGTCTGTATATAACACACCCTGCATGTCTGCACACTAAAATAAATGCAGGACAAATCCATACACATCAACTGAACAGACAAATGAATGGATGCAGTAGCCTCCCTGCAGCCTTGTATTACACACAGTATACCGCACAAACATCATAAGAGGCCAAATTCGTAAAAAAACGAACCCAAAAAAACCAAATTCCTCTGCCACCGCAGGACATATTTAACCAAAATTGAAAGCACACATACTAACTAAAATAATTCAACACATATTGGTCCCCTCAGCAGCCGACCACTGTCGTCATCAGGGAAGATTGCCGGATTGTCCCAGTCCATGGCTGGTGGCACTCTGGGGGCCCTCTCCTTCCTCAGGCAGGCCACATTGTGGAGGACAGCACAAGCCACAGTAATATCACATGCCCTAACAGGGCTGACCCTTAATTTGTGAAGGCAGTGAAAGCGTGCCTTCAGGAGGCCAAAGGTCATTTCAACTCTGGCCCTGGTCCTGGCATGGGCATGGTTGTAGGCCTGCTGTGCTTCCTGGGGGTCTGTGAAAGGTGTCAGGAGAAAAGGCTGGCAGCCATACCCCCTGTCTCCCAGCAACACACCAGAGAATTCACCTGTCAACACAAAATCTCATCATTACTACCTCATAAACACAGTGATATTCTTGACACAGCCATGATGGTTATAAATAGGGGTTGTGTGGCTTACCTTGTGATAGGCACTGATAGATTTCAGAGGCCCGAAAGATTCTGGAGTCATGGACTGAGCCAGGCCATTTTGCCACAACATTGCTGATCACACAGTCAGCATTGCAGACCATCTGAAATCATAAGATGAGGAATATTACACCAATCAATGCACATCACTGGCAATGCAGAGTGTTCGTCAATGGACAATATCAAAAAGTTATGTTCACCTGAACATTAATGCTGTGAAAGGATTTCCTATTCACAAAATCGGCCTCATGGGCACCTGAGGGGCTTTTATCCTTATGTGTGTGCAGTCCACTGCACCAATGACATTGGGGGAAACCTGTCACACAAAGTAATGAGTATCCTACTATGTGTTAACAGTTGTCCTGTAATTTGTAGATCCTCTTACCTGCAATCCTATAGAACTCCTCTTTGATGTCACAGAGTCTTCTGTGGCCAGGGAAGGAGATGAAGACATCTGCTAATGCTTTGATAGCCAGACACACACTCCTTATTGTGCGGCAAATTGTGGCCTTGTTCAGCTGTTCTGCATCCCCCACTGAGTACAGGAAGGCTCCACTAGCAAAAAAGCGCAAGGCCACACAAACCATTTGCTCCACACTCAGTGCATGGCTCCGTGCAGTGCGGTGCTTAATCCTGGGACCCAGTAGTCTGCATAGATACCTGATGCCATCTGCAGAAAACCTGTATCTTTCATATAGATGGTCATCAGGGGAAGGCCAGTGGGTCCAACCGGTCCCTGAAGACCCTTTCTCGCCTGAAGGCTCTCCTCAGCACAAGTGCTTCTTCATCCACCACATCTCGCACGAATGGGCATGCCATTGTCAGAGCAGAAAGGAACACACAATTTTGGGCCTTCATATAGGCTAGTGGCCACACCTGGTGCTGGGGGTGGGCAAAAGAGGGCGATGCCTTATAACGATGACTTGGTTGTACTGATTGCTGGGAAAATAAAAAAAAACTTAGAAAGATGCCACCGTCCTGTGTGCTCACAATAAGAGCTCATATGTCATGGCTCACTTGACTTTACGAGAATATACCTAATTTTTATTTTGAGCTGTGTCATCTTCTTGGAGCTGGGGGAGGAAAGAAAAATAATGATTAATACATTTGTGTTACAGTTAGCATACAGTGTACATTGAAGGCATATCTCACCTCCCTCTCAAGTTTTTTTATTTCAAGGTCCAGTTTCCTAATTGTCCAGTGCAAGATTTTCCATCTTTTTCTTCTTGTACTGAATGTCTATGTCTGCCAGTTCTATTTGGCGCCGGAGGTGGTTGCCATACAACTTTCTGATAGCTTGTGAGCTCTGTGAACACAATACAATTAGCGCAGCTGGAATTTGGCAGGATGTGGTGTCCTTTTATTAATACGCACTATGTTGCCAGGCTGGTTTTCCCACTGTATAGCATCTGGGTCCTGTAAAAGAAATTAGATTTTTTGATTTTGATGAGGACTCCTCACCATTGTAGAGTAAATAGTACTTTCACAGTCTTAACATGATACCTCATGCCTTCTGGAATCCAGAGAGATGGTCTCCTCCTCATCATCGTCTCCATCATGTGCTGTTGCTGCTGCACTGGGGCCTTCACCCTATCACATTTAATCGGATTCATATTGAAGCTAGTAGACAAGACATGCCAGGCCTACAGTATGCCTTTGATGGAGTACTCACTGGATCAGCATCGTCTGGTGCTTGTGCTGGTGGCTCTAACAGGAACACAGTGCTGCCAGACACTGCAAGGCAATAGGTAAACCAAAGTCAGACAGTCCAAATTGATTCAATATGAATGTGGTTGTATCCCATGTAGAGATGGAAGGACATACCTTGAATGAAGCGGGTGGCATCTTGGGAGGAACCTATGCTCGTCTCTTTCCCCCCAGGGATCCCCTCTAAGACGGGCCTGCCTTTATTTAGCTCCAAGGCCATGTCCTCTGCTGGGGTAAGGTCAGCCTTTGGTGACCCACCACCCGTGCCTTGTCTGTGGGTATTCTTTTTCACTGCTAAAACAGTACAGACAATGTGTGAGCAGGCACCTTCTGGGTACAATATATGCTTGTGCTTTGTTAAATATTAGTCAGGGACCATACCATTCTGCAGAATGTTCTTGTATTTGATTTTGACCTGCTGCCATGTCCGTTTTGGCCCGTTCATGTTTAATCTACACACACACACACACACACACACACATTTAATGGAGTCACACTGCAAAAAATTACTTGGTATTTTTGTCTTGTTTTCAGTAAAAATATCAAAAAATTTATCATAGCTTTATACAGTGTGATGGAGTTACTTTACACAATTTCACTCATATCTGCAGTGCATTTCAATTAAAAATTTAACCGTTTCATAATTACAGTACAACTGCATTTTTGGAGATGTGAATTAAATATTTGAATTGTAATTGTGATGTTTCAGCGGAGCGGTGAGTGTGTAATTGTGCACTACTTACGCATTCAGGCGGTCTGCAATACTTTGCCACGCTTTTTCTCTTTGCTTTATCACTGTGGCGGTGTTGCCTTTCTTCTTAATTATATATTTTACCTCCTCGTATGCCTCCATGAGGATTTGTGCTTCCGACGGGGAAAAGTACGCGGCTCTAGTTGCCATGGTAAATCAGTTAATCTGTGATCTGTGGCGGGGTCTATTTGAGTGAGCCGTGAGCGCGCACCTATCCAGGATTGGTTTCACCTGGCTTAATGAATCCGTGTCTGCTCATCCTGGCTTGGTCTTTGTGCAACCAATTAAGCCTGGACGCACATGTTTTGGCTTCATTGAGCTCAGCTGAGTCATTTATCCCGGATGTCTTAATTCTACTTTTGTGCAACAGGCCCCCGGTGCTGAATCCTCGTATATAATCCAAATAATAACTTAAATCCACTAATCTGACTCAGAAGAGAAACAATGGTAGCAGTATACCAGGGGCCAGTCTACCTTCACAAACCAGGAAAATCACTCGTGTCTGTTAAATCAAAGCAGGTTAAATCAAAGCAAGAACAACACGAGATGGTTTTGGTAGTAAGACATCTTTATTGATGGTTTTGGACAGACATGCTAGATCTCTATACAGTGTGAATGGAGAGCGAGCTCTGCTCTGAGTTACCGTAACTAACCGGGTCCTGACCTATGGTCTGCTGCTTCACAGAGTTGTAGCATTGTCTTACCTCAGGTGGCGTCACTTCTACGCGACGCTCGTCGATAAAACCGACGGTTGCGGGTGGAATCATCGTGCTATCTGACGTAAGACAATGAACAGACCATAGGATACACGACACAACCAATCAGGGCCAGGCTGGCCTCCATTCTCAACAGCCTCCAGCCTCAACACAAACCAACTCACCCGACAGCCAGCACATGACATTTGGTCGCGTCCCAAATGGCACCCTATTTAATATATAGGGCACTACTTTTGACCAAGGCCCAGGTCAAAAGGAGTGCACTATATAGGGAAAAGGGTGCCATTTGGGATGCGCATATTCTCCCCTAAAGCTGTTGTGCTGTGGTATTGCAGTCTCATCAACAGTAAAACATTGTTCCATCTCAGGATTGTGACACTGCCTCTAGTCCTAATATAGTGGAGAGGAGGAGGCTGTACCCAGGTCAGGGAAGGAGAAACCATACTGCCTCTAGTCCTAATATAGTGGAGAGGAGGAGGCTGTACCCAGGTCAGGGAAGGAGAAAACACACTGCCTCTAGTCCTAATATAGTGGAGAGGAGGAGGCTGTACCCAGGTCAGGGAAGGAGAAAACACACTGCCTCTAGTCCTAATATAGTGGAGAGGAGGAGGCTGTACCCAGGTCAGGGAAGGAGAAAACAACAAAATAAATAAGAACAAGTGTACATGGCAATTAATCAATGAATTAATCAGTCAATCAATGAATCAATAAATACCCCCCCAAAGTGCTCCCCTTACATATCAACACTCTACAGTGAGGCAGTACATTGAGATCAATACATTCCTAGGCACCAGGGCATTAATAAAGTACGGAGGTTGGACTGTGGTGTATGAACCCACTCACTAGTTTTTGGTGCTGGGGTATGTTTCAGTGGGTATGAATAAAGAGGTGACATTTCACATTCTTCATCGGGGGCTTTCTTTATTAGGTATCATAATATGTCTGACTTCGGTCTCTAGGTCTATTTGTCTCTAGGTCTCTAGGTCTCTAGGTCTCTAGGTCTCTAGGGCTCTAGGTCTCTACGTCTCTAGGTCTCTAGGTCTCTAGGGCTCTACGTCTCTAGGTCTCTACGTCTCTATGTCTCTAGGGCTCTAGGGCTCTACGTCTCTAGGTCTCTAGGTCTCTAGGGCTCTAGGGCTCTAGGTCTCTAGGTCTCTATGTCTCTATGTCTCTAGAGCTCTAGGGCTCTAGGTCTCTACGTCTCTATGTCTCTATGTCTCTAGAGCTCTAGGGCTCTAGGTGTCTACGTCTCTAGGGCTCTAGGTCCTAGGGCTCTAGGTCTCTAGGTCTCTAGGTCTCTACGTCTCTAGGGCTCTAGGTCTCTAGGTCTCTAGGTCTCTACGTCTCTACGTCTCTAGGGCTCTAGGTCCTAGGGCTCTAGGGCTCTAGGTCTCTAGGTCTCTGCGTCTCTAGGTCTCTACATCTCTAGGGCTCTAGGTCTCTAGGTCTCTAGGTCTCTACATCTCTAGGGCTCTACATCTCTAGGGCTCTAGGGCTCTAGGTCTCTGCGTCTCTAGGTCTCTACATCTCTACGTCTCTAGGTCTCTACGTCTCTAGGTCTCTACGTCTCTACGTCTCTAGGTCTCTATATCTCTAGGGCTCTAGGTCTCTACATCTCTAGGTCTCTAGGTCTCTACGTCTCTAGGGCTCTAGGTCTCTACGTCTCTAGGTCCTAGGGCTCTAGGGCTCTACGTCTCTAGGGCTCTAGGTCTCTACGTCTCTAGGGCTCTAGGTCCTAGGTCTCTAGGTCCTAGGTCTCTAGGTCCTAGGTCTCTACGTCTCTACGTCTCTACGTCTCTAGGTCTCTACGTCTCTAGGGCTCTACGTCTCTAGGGCTCTAGGGCTCTAGGTCTCTAGGTCTCTACGTCTCTAGGGCTCTAGGTCTCTAGGTCTCTAGGGCTCTAGGTCTCTACGTCTCTAGGTCTCTACGTCTCTAGGTCTCTGCATCTCTAGGTCTCTACGTCTCTAGGTCTCTACATCTCTAGGTCTCTACGTCTCTAGGTCTCTACGTCTCTAGGTCTCTACGTCTCTAGGGCTCTACATCTCTAGGGCTCTACGTTTCTACGTCTCTAGGGCTCTAGGTCTCTAGGGCTCTAGGTCTCTAGGGCTCTAGGTCTCTAGGGCTCTAGGTCTCTAGGGCTCTACGTCTCTAGGTCTCTAGGTCTCTAGGGCTCTAGGTCTCTAGGGCTCTAGGTCTCTGCGTCTCTAGGGCTCTAGGGCTCTAGGGCTCTAGGGGTCTAGGTCTCTACGTCTCTAGGTCTCTAGGGCTCTAGGTCTCTAGGGCTCTACGTCTCTAGGGCTCTACGTCTCTAGGTCTCTAGGGCTCTACGTCTCTAGGGCTCTACGTCTCTAGGTCTCTGCGTCTCTAGGGCTCTAGGGCTCTAGGTCTCTGCGTCTCTAGGGCTCTAGGTCTCTAGGTCTCTAGGTCTCTGCGTCTCTAGGTCTCTAGGTCTCTAGGTCTCTGCGTCTCTAGGGCTCTAGGGCTCTAGGTCTCTGCGTCTCTAGGGCTCTAGGTCTCTACGTCTCTAGGTCTCTAGGTCTCTAGGGCTCTACGTCTCTAGGGCTCTACGTCTCTACGTCTCTAGGTCTCTAGGGCTCTACGTCTCTAGGTCTCTGCGTCTCTAGGTCTCTAGGTCTCTAGGTCTCTAGGGCTCTAGGGCTCTACGTCTCTAGGGCTCTACGTCTCTATGTCTCTACGTCTCTAGGTCTCTAGGTCTCTAGGTCTCTAGGGCTCTAGGTCTCTAGGGCTCTAGGTCTCTAGGTCTCTAGGGCTCTACGTCTCTAGGGCTCTAGGTCTCTACGTCTCTAGGTCTCTAGGTCTCTAGGTCTCTAGGTCTCTAGGGCTCTAGGTCTCTAGGGCTCTAGGTCTCTAGGTCTCTAGGGCTCTAGGTCTCTACGTCTCTAGGGCTCTAGGTCTCTAGGTCTCTAGGTCTCTAGGTCTCTAGGGCTCTAGGTCTCTAGGTCTCTAGGTCTCTAGGTCTCTAGGGCTCTAGGTCTCTAGGTCTCTAGAGCTCTACGTCTCTACGTCTCTAGGTCTCTAGGTCTCTAGGTCTCTAGGTCTCTAGGGCTCTAGGGCTCTAGGTCCTCTCCCTTTCTTTCTCTTCACAGTATCAACATTGTCAATGTTAAGGTCTGTGAGTCCCCAGGCCTGAAGATTCATATGAATCTAGAAGTCTTTTAACCCATTTCATCCCTACTCAGCTAACAGCAAGTACCAGAGTCACAGTCAGACTTGGGTACATTACAAAGGGCTGTGGAAAATCAATAACTACCTTGAAGTTCTCACTTTGAGCGGTTTTTCTGGGGACTCTTCTGACATCAGGGATTCAACTGTTTTTTACTGTACATTTGTAAGCCCACTATGGAGAGCTGAGCTCCAGATATTGAAGGTATTTTCTGATGCTGGCTCATTGGCTCCAACTTAGACTGGTATTTGGCTCATTAAGTGGGTTAGGACGGAATGTTTCACCAGTATTCACAAGCGTGGTGCTTCTCTTTATGGAGATGCCTGAGGGAAGATATTCACTCTACACTAACCTTCAAGACACAGTATTCCAAATGTTATGAAGATTATGGTCATTTGAACTCATGTTTACAGTGTTTTTGTAAGACTACAAGACTAGATTTTCACTAACTGTCAAACACATACATGTTCTTAAAAAGTGCATTGTCTCACACGAAAAATACATTTCAAAATAAAAGTGAACATTTCACTGGTTCACCACAATACCAGTACACTAAGTTACCTGGTTCTAAAAACAGGACCAGATTATTTCCGTAGTAGTAACCTTTCAAACACAGGCAGCAAAGAAGTCAATTTTCTCATCGTGGGGAGTGGACACATCGTACGTTATATGACAATGTAGCAGTTGTTGAATAATCTGGAGGATGTATATTTACAATGAAGCACTTGAACATCATATTAACCTGCAACGTCTACATGTGCAAATTAGTATTGTCTTCTTGGTTTATTTGGCAGGAATGTGTAACTGTTCACGCCACTACCAGATACGAGGGTATCCTGGTCCCAGATCGGTCTGTGCTCTTGTGACAGGAAGATGGCATGACAGCACAAACAGACTGACACTCAGGCTAGGACAAGGGTACTCTATTTTATGACATGAATGATGATCCGCTTTTTACAGAACAGAAACAATAGAGGTCACACTTCATTTAAATGTATTTGGATAGTCCATCTAGATGATCTACAGATGGTCATACTATCAACAAACTGTTGATAAGCAACTGCTTCCTAAGGTTATGGTTAGCGTAGGGGTTAGGTTTGGAATAAGGGTTAGGGTAAGGATTAGGTTTAGAATAAGGGTTAGGGTAGGGATTAGGTTTAGAATAAGGGTTAGGGTAAGGATTAGGTTTAGAATAAGGGTTAGGGTAGGGATTAGGTTTAGAATAAGGGTTAGGGTAAAGATTAGGTTTAGAATAAGGGTTAGGGTAAGGATTAGTTTTAGAATAAGGGTTAGGGTAAGGATTAGGTTTAGAATAAGGGTTAGGGTAGGGATTTGGGATAGGGTAAGGATTAGGATAAGGGTTAAGTTTAGGGTTAGTAGATAGTCTGTAGATGGACTATCCAAATTAAGAATATGCCTGGTCAAAAGTAGTGCACTGTTTTTTTATATTTTTTTTAGTCATTTAGCAGACGCTCTTATGCAGAGCGACTTACAGTTAGTGAGTGCATACATTTTTCATACTGGCCCCCCGTGGGAAACGAACCCACGACCCTGGCGTTGCAAGCGCCATGCTCTACCAACTGAGCTACAGGGGACTACATTATATAGGGAGTAGGGTGCTATTTGGGATACACACCTAGTCACGATGACACGGATAGTATTCTACAGTGCAGGAGCTACAGGAGTGACAGGCAGTGAGAGAAACACAAACCAGCTAGCGATGTGGAAGCTAGCGATGTGGCAGCTAGCGATGTGGCAGCTAGCGATGTGGCAGCTAGCGATGTGGCAGCTAGCTTGGCAGCTAGCGATGTGGCAGCTAGCGATGTGGCAGCTAGCGATGTGGCAGCTAGCTTGGCAGCTAGCGATGTGGCAGCTAGCGATGTGGCAGCTAGCTTGGCAGCTAGCGATGTGGCAGCTAGCGATGTGGCAGCTAGCTTGGCAGCTAGCGATGTGGCAGCTAGCTTGGCAGCTAGCGATGTGGCAGCTAGCTTGGCAGCTGCCCTCTATGGATGGTTGCATTCTACAGTTGCTATATACACTAGCAAACACACTTTTGACAATGGAAGATGGTCTAAACTCAAGTGTACAAATCCAGTTTCACTCACAGCATTTTGCGAAGTCAAAAAAAAAAAAAAGAATAACGAGAGATTTTCAAACAGTGCATTAAGTCACATGACTAAAGGTCATTTACATATTCAAACTGGTGCATTAAGTCACATGACTAAAGATCATTTACATATTCAAACTGGTGCATTAAGTCACATGACTAAATATCATTTACATATTCAAACTTGTGTACAATAGTAGACACCACAATAGTACCTAAAAAAAAAGGAATAATTGGCATGCGTGCGTTAGATATACAGCGTCCAAAATGGCACCCTATTCCCTACATAGTGAACTACTTTTGACCAGAGCCCTACGGATCACTACATAGGGAATAGGGTGCCCTCTGTCTATCCGTTGGACTGCTTGTTCCATGCAGCTCGTTCCTTCCATCACAATGGTAACCCTATTCCCGTTATAGGGCCCATATGGCCTCTGATCAAAAGTAGTGCACTATATAGGGAATAGGGTGCCATTTGGGACACATGCAAGTGGAGAGCTTGATCATCTGCAACTTTTCTGAGCATTTATTTTAATATACAAAAATACAAAAGAAAAAAAAAATTAACTACCATTCTACTTTTTATCTAAAAAGTATAGTTCACATGTTTGGGGGGTTAAGGGGCTTTTTTTTGTTGATCACTTTGTAAATTTGTAAGACTTTTTGGCAATTCCGTTAATAAAGTACACTATTTTACAACTGAAATGTATGCAACGCTAGTTTCCAACTGATGACCAATATTAAGATGAATTCCAATCTGAAAGCTCAACTGGAGGCAAACCAACACTACAAGCATGTGGTGTAGATGAAGACGCCCAATCCGGTGTTGGGATTAACAGGAGCACCCGCCTTCAGTGGTTGGAGGCTCCTGTGGTTTGTCCAGCTTGATGTCAATCACTGGAGAAAAGACGGTTAAGGAAGCTTTGGAAACACATTTGCAAACAAGTTGACCAGTGGGAGAGACTATAGAGACACAGCTGACCCTTAAACCGACTAGCCAAAATCTAAAACTGACCCTTACCCTAACCAAACACTTAACCCTGTTTTACCCTAACCTTAACCAAACCATTAACCCTAACGTAACCTAATTTTAATACATTTTTAAATTAAATATTGTTTTATTTGTTTATATGAATCCCCATGAGCTTTTGCAGAGGCCCACAAAAAAAAAAAAAAACATGACAAGTAACACAAGTCACACACATTGAAAATACAAGGATCTACAAACAATAATAATTTTAAAAAACAAAAAAACAAAACAATGCAGCAATAAAAAAAATGATGTGTGTGTTAGAGTGTGTCTGTGTGTACGTGTATTTGTGTGTCCCCCTTCAGTCCAAGTCTTCTCCTTGACCAGTAGCTCTAATCAATCCTAAAGCTGGGCAGCAGGTAGCTTAGTGGTTAAGAGCGTTGTGCCAGTAACTGAAAGGTCGCTGGTTCTAATCCCCGAGCCCACTAGGTGAAAAATCTGTCGATGTGCCCTTGAGCAAGGCACTTAACCCTAATTGCTCCTGTAAGTCGCTCTGGATAAGAGCGTCTGCTAAATGACCAATTATTTTTATTATTATTTTAAGCTGGACACCAATGTAACATAATTCTAACAGTGTTTACGTCCCAAATAGAACCCTACTCCCTTCAGTGCACTACGTTTGACAAAAAGTGGTTCACTATATAGGGAATAGGGTGCCATTTGGGATGCTTAAAAAGGTGTTGTCCGAAACTCATGTAGCTTTACTGCCCTCTATTGTCATAATATGGTACTGTTCTAATGTGGACCTGCAGTATGAGCTCTATGACACTAGGTGGTGTTGTTGCTCATACATACGTCTACTACTAAAGCCTTACCTTTCAAGGCAGAAATGCATAAGGGCGTGAACAGGACCATGTATCAACCATCCAACATATTCTCTTCCAGTGGAACACAGAGCTCCTACTTTAAAAGGTTAGGGCTCTATGCAATCTGGATCGCTGAAGCGTTACAGGTTTGCGAGCTAGAAATGTGATGGTAATTTCCGATTGAGCCGAGATATGCAGCGGTTACAGTGAATGGAGCCTCCGCTAACGCGGGAACATTGCCTTTAAATTTCAATCACGCTGTAACTCTGATAGAGCCCTTTAATGTGAGCTTAAAAATCAATGCGGTAAAGAATTGTCTGCTTCCATCTTGTTTACTGTGACAGCCAATAGTGGAACAGAGTAAAAGCATCCAGCTAAAGAGATTTTAAGATACGTCTCTTTCAGTAGATCAGCCACTGCTAGTCAATAAAAACCATTCAATACACGCAGTGAGCAAAGCATCAGCATTCTTCAAGAAAAGACTCAATAAAATAACAAGGAAGTGGACAGACTTCTAAAGCCCCATGGTTGTATTTCATCTGTTCATTAATGACCTCACAGCCACCTCATTCTCCTGTCGCTCTGCCTGTGTCCCAAATGGCACCCTATTCCCTATATAGTTCACTACTTTTGATAAGGGTCCGGTAAAGAGCAAAGGGTTCCATTTGAGACCGAGTCATGTCCCCACAGCAGGATATTTACACACCAAATGGCACGCTCCCTGGAGACCACGGGAATTTAAAGGCAGGGCGCTTTCCAAGGACATGTCGCCAGTGTGTGTGTGTGTGTGTGTGTGTGTGTGTTCATGTGTTGTGTGTGCGTGTTCACGTGTTTGTGCGTACGTGTTCACGTGTTGTGTGTGTGTGCATGTTAACCATTCTGTAGTGAGCATTCTATTGAGGAGGTAGAGAGTCAGGAAGTCATGGTAACCATTCTGTAGTGGGCATTCTATTGAGGAGGTAGAGGGCAGGAAGTCATGGTAACCATTCTGTAGTGGGCATTCTATTGAGGAGGTAGAGGGCCAGGAAGTCATGGTAACCATTCTGTAGTGGGCATTCTATTGAGGAGGTAGAGGGGCCAGGAAGTCATGGTAACCATTCTGTAGTGGGCATTCTATTGAGGAGGTAGAGGGCCAGGAAGTCATGGTAACCATTCTGTAGTGGGCATTCTATTGAGGAGGTAGAGGGCCAGGAAGTCATGGTAACCATTCTGTAGTGGGCATTCTATTGAGGAGGTAGAGGGTCAGGAAGTCATGGTAACCATTCTGTAGTGGGCATTCTATTGAGGAGGTAGAGAGCCAGGAAGTCATGGTAACCATTCTGTAGTGGGCATTCTATTGAGGAGGTAGAGGGTCAGGAAGTCATGGTAACCATTCTGTAGTGAGCATTCTATTGAGGAGGTAGAGAGTCAGGAAGTCATGGTAACCATTCTGTAGTGGGCATTCTATTGAGGAGGTAGAGGGCCAGGAAGTCATGGTAACCATTCTGTAGTGGGCATTCTATTGAGGAGGTAGAGGGCCAGGAAGTCATGGTAACCATTCTGTAGTGGGCATTCTATTGAGGAGGTAGAGGGCCAGGAAGTCATGGTAACCATTCTGTAGTGGGCATTCTATTGAGGAGGTAGAGGGCCAGGAAGTCATGGTAACCATTCTGTAGTGGGCATTCTATTGAGGAGGTAGAGGGCCAGGAAGTCATGGTAACCATTCTGTAGTGGGCATTCTATTGAGGAGGTAGAGGGTCAGGAAGTCATGGTAACCATTCTGTAGTGGGCATTCTATTGAGGAGGTAGAGAGCCAGGAAGTCATGGTAACCATTCTGTAGTGGGCATTCTATTGAGGGAGGTAGAGGGTCAGGAAGTCATGGTAACCATTCTGTAGTGAGCATTCTATTGAGGAGGTAGAGAGTCAGGAAGTCATGGTAACCATTCTGTAGTGGGCATTCTATTGAGGAGGTAGAGGGCCAGGAAGTCATGGTAACCATTCTGTAGTGGGCATTCTATTGAGGAGGTAGAGGGCCAGGAAGTCATGGTAACCATTCTGTAGTGGGCATTCTATTGAGGAGGTAGAGGGCCAGGAAGTCATGGTAACCATTCTGTAGTGGGCATTCTATTGAGGAGGTAGAGGGCCAGGAAGTCATGGTAACCATTCTGTAGTGGGCATTCTATTGAGGAGGTAGAGGGCCAGGAAGTCATGGTAACCATTCTGTAGTGGGCATTCTATTGAGGAGGTAGAGGGTCAGGAAGTCATGGTAACCATTCTGTAGTGGGCATTCTATTGAGGAGGTAGAGAGCCAGGAAGTCATGGTAACCATTCTGTAGTGGGCATTCTATTGAGGAGGTAGAGGGTCAGGAAGTCATGGTAACCATTCTGTAGTGAGCATTCTATTGAGGAGGTAGAGAGTCAGGAAGTCATGGTAACCATTCTGTAGTGGGCATTCTATTGAGGAGGTAGAGGGCCAGGAAGTCATGGTAACCATTCTGTAGTGGGCATTCTATTGAGGAGGTAGAGGGCCAGGGAAGTCATGGTAACCATTCTGTAGTGGGCATTCTATTGAGGAGGTAGAGGGCCAGGAAGTCATGGTAACCATTCTGTAGTGGGCATTCTATTGAGGAGGTAGAGGGCCAGGAAGTCATGGTAACCATTCTGTAGTGGGCATTCTATTGAGGAGGTAGAGGGCCAGGAAGTCATGGTAACCATTCTGTAGTGGGCATTCTATTGAGGAGGTAGAGGGCCAGGAAGTCATGGTAACCATTCTGTAGTGGGCATTCTATTGAGGAGGTAGAGGGTCAGGAAGTCATGGTAACCATTCTGTAGTGGGCATTCTATTGAGGAGGTAGAGAGCCAGGAAGTCATGGTAACCATTCTGTAGTGGGCATTCTATTGAGGAGGTAGAGGGTCAGGAAGTCATGGTAACCATTCTGTAGTGGGCATTCTATTGAGGAGGTAGAGAGCCAGGGAAGTCATGGTAACCATTCTGTAGTGGGCATTCTATTGAGGAGGTAGAGGGCCAGGAAGTCATGTTAACCATTCTGTAGTGGGCATTCTATTGAGGAGGTAGAGAGTCAGGAAGTCATTGTAACCATTCTGTAGTGGGCATTCTATTGAGGAGGTAGAGAGCCAGGAAGTCATGGTAACCATTCTGTAGTGGGCATTCTATTGAGGAGGTAGAGAGCCAGGAAGTCATGTTAACCATTCTGTAGTGGGCATTCTATTGAGGGGGTAGAGGGCCAGGAAGTCATTTTAACCATTCTGTAGTGGGCATTCTATTGAGGAGGTAGAGGGTCAGGAAGTCATGGTAACCATTCTGTAGTGAGCATTCTATTGAGGAGGTAGAGAGTCAGGAAGTCATGGTAACCATTCTGTAGTGGGCATTCTATTGAGGAGGTAGAGGGCCAGGAAGTCATGGTAACCATTCTGTAGTGGGCATTCTATTGAGGAGGTAGAGGGCCACGAAGTCATGGTAACCATTCTGTAGTGGGCATTCTATTGAGGAGGTAGAGGGCCAGGAAGTCATGGTAACCATTCTGTAGTGGGCATTCTATTGAGGAGGTAGAGGGCCAGGAAGTCATGGTAACCATTCTGTAGTGGGCATTCTATTGAGGAGGTAGAGGGTCAGGAAGTCATGGTAACCATTCTGTAGTGGGCATTCTATTGAGGAGGTAGAGGGCCAGGAAGTCATGGTAACCATTCTGTAGTGGGCATTCTATTGAGGAGGTAGAGGGTCAGGAAGTCATGGTAACCATTCTGTAGTGGGCATTCTATTGAGGAGGTAGAGAGCCAGGAAGTCATGGTAACCATTCTGTAGTGGGCATTCTATTGAGGAGGTAGAGGGCCAGGAAGTCATGTTAACCATTCTGTAGTGGGCATTCTATTGAGGAGGTAGAGAGTCAGGAAGTCATGGTAACCATTCTGTAGTGGGCATTCTATTGAGGAGGTAGAGAGCCAGGAAGTCATGGTAACCATTCTGTAGTGGGCATTCTATTGAGGAGGTAGAGAGCCAGGAAGTCATGTTAACCATTCTGTAGTGGGCATTCTATTGAGGGGGTAGAGGGCCAGGAAGTCATGTTAACCATTCTGTAGTGGGCATTCTATTGAGGAGGTAGAGGGCCAGGAAGTCATGGTAACCATTCTGTAGTGGGCATTCTATTGAGGAGGTAGAGGGCCAGGAAGTCATGGTAACCATTCTGTAGTGGGCATTCTATTGAGGAGGTAGAGAGTCAGGAAGTCATGGTAACCATTCTGTAGTGGGCATTCTATTGAGGAGGTAGAGGGCCAGGAAGTCATGGTAACCATTCTGTAGTGGGCATTCTATTGAGGAGGTAGAGGGCCAGGAAGTCATGGTAACCATTCTGTAGTGGGCATTCTATTGAGGAGGTAGAGAGCCAGGAAGTCATGGTAACCATTCTGTAGTGGGCATTCTATTGAGGAGGTAGAGGGCCAGGAAGTCATGGTAACCATTCTGTAGTGGGCATTCTATTGAGGAGGTAGAGAGTCAGGAAGTCATGTTAACCATTCTGTAGTGGGCATTCTATTGAGGAGGTAGAGAGTCAGGAAGTCATGGTAGCCATTCTGTAGTGGGCATTCTATTGAGGAGGTAGAGGGCCAGGAAGTCATGTTAACCATTCTGTAGTGGGCATTCTATTGAGGAGGTAGAGAGTCAGGAAGTCATGGTAACCATTCTGTAGTGGGCATTCTATTGAGGAGGTAGAGGGCCAGGAAGTCATGGTAACCATTCTGTAGTGGGCATTCTATTGAGGAGGTAGAGAGTCAGGAAGTAATGGTAACCATTCTGTAGTGGGCATTCTATTGAGGAGGTAGAGCCAGGAAGTCATGGTAACCATTCTGTAGTGGGCATTCTATTGAGGAGGTAGAGGGCCAGGAAGTCATGGTAACCATTCTGTAGTGGGCATTCTATTGAGGAGGTAGAGAGTCAGGAAGTAATGGTAACCATTCTGTAGTGGGCATTCTATTGAGGAGGTAGAGCCAGGAAGTCATGGTAACCATTCTGTAGTGGGCATTCTATTGAGGAGGTAGAGGGCCAGGAAGTAATGGTAACCATTCTGTAGTGGGCATTCTATTGAGGAGGTAGAGGGCCAGGAAGTCATGTTAACCATTCTGTAGTGGGCATTCAATTGAGGAGGTAGAGAGTCAGGAAGTCATGTTAACCATTCTGTAGTGGGCATTCTATTGAGGAGGTAGAGAGTCAGGAAGTCATGTTAACCATTCTGTAGTGGGCATTCAATTGAGGAGGTAGAGAGTCAGGAAGTCATGGTAACCATTCTGTAGTGGGCATTCTATTGAGGAGGTAGAGGGCCAGGAAGTCATGGTAACCATTCTGTAGTGGGCATTCTATTGAGGAGGTAGAGGGTCAGGAAGTCATGGTAACCATTCTGTAGTGGGCATTCTATTTAGGAGGTAGAGGGCCAGGAAGTCATGTTAACCATTCTGTAGTGGGCATTCTATTGAGGAGGTAGAGGGCCAGGAAGTCATGGTAACCATTCTGTAGTGGGCATTCTATTGAAGAGGTAGAGGGTCAGGAAGTCATGTTAACCATTCTGTAGTGGGCATTCTATTGAGGAGGTAGAGAGTCAGGAAGTCATGTTAACCATTCTGTAGTGGGCATTCAATTGAGGAGGTAGAGAGTCAGGAAGTCATGTTAACCATTCTGTAGTGGGCATTCTATTGAGGAGGTAGAGAGCCAGGAAGTCATGGTAACCATTCTGTAGTGGGCATTCTATTGAGGAGGTAGAGGGCCAGGAAGTCATGGTAACCATTCTGTAGTGGGCATTCTATTGAGGAGGTAGAGCCAGGAAGTCATGGTAACCATTCTGTAGTGGGCATTCTATTGAGGAGGTAGAGGGCCAGGAAGTCATGGTAACCATTCTGTAGTGGGCATTCTATTGAGGAGGTAGAGGGCCAGGAAGTCATGGTAACCATTCTGTAGTGGGCATTCTATTGAGGAGGTAGAGAGCCAGGAAGTCATGGTAACCATTCTGTAGTGGGCATTCTATTGAGGAGGTAGAGAGCTAGGAAGTCATGGTAACCATTCTGTAGTGGGCATTCTATTGAGGAGGTAGAGCCAGGAAGTCATGGTAACCATTCTGTAGTGGGCATTCTATTGAGGAGGTAGAGGGCCAGGAAGTCATGGTAACCATTCTGTAGTGGGCATTCTATTGAGGAGGTAGAGAGTCAGGAAGTCATGTTAACCATTCTGTAGTGGGCATTCTATTGAGGAGGTAGAGGGCCAGGAAGTCATGGTAACCATTCTGTAGTGGGCATTCTATTGAGGAGGTAGAGGGCCAGGAAGTCATGGTAACCATTCTGTAGTGGGCATTCTATTGAGGAGGTAGAGCCAGGAAGTCATGGTAACCATTCTGTAGTGGGCATTCTATTGAGGAGGTAGAGAGCCAGGAAGTCATGGTAACCATTCTGTATTGGGCATTCTATTGAGGAGGTAGAGGGCCAGGAAGTCATGGTAACCATTCTGTAGTGGGCATTCTATTGAGGAGGTAGAGAGCCAGGAAGTCCAGACTGGTCTCATAGACTAGACGTTACATAGTAAATGTAAATCCGGGACACTCCAATTAGTATGATATGTTACGTTTGGTATAGTTCCATAAGACAGAAGGTTACTTAAGGTAAAAACGAATGTAGTGGTTGGTCAGGGTGGATGGGTCAGCGTATAACGCAAACGTCTCGCAACCCGAAGGTTGTGTGTTCAAATCTCATCACAGACAACATTAGCTAATTAGCAACTTTGCAATTACATGCTACTTTGCAACTACTTAGCATGTTAGCTAACCCTTCCCCTAACCCCTGGAGCTAGCTAACGTTATCTTTAGCCACCTAGCTAACGTTAGCTTTAGCCACCTTGCTAATGTTAGCAACAACAAATTAGAAATATGTTTGTCTGCGCTGGTGCTGCAGACAGATATACCCGCTAATACATGAGGACTATTAAAGGGCCAGTGCACTACTTTTGTGAATACATTTTTTTTCTCCAAATAATATATATATATTTTTTTAATATATTTTTTTTTAATTCAGATTTTTCAGGGGGTGCTGAGGGTGCTGCAGCACCCCCTGAAAAATCTGAATTAAAAATAAAACGTACTTCGTCCCCAGGCTCTACTGCTACCGAAAGAGCTGGTGTCAGATCTGACTGACGAATCTGAATGACTGTGACCGCCACGCCGATCTACGTTTTGGAAGCTGAATCGCTGCTTTTCTTTTCCCATAACACCACCCCATAGTTACTGTTGCTATGACAAATGCATGTGTGCAAGGAGGTCGCGGGAGAAGGGGAGTCAGATCGGACAAGGTGCTGCAAGCTAGCTAGCAGTTAATATGATGCTAGTACACTTAGCTAGCTGTGTTAGATAGCTAGCTAGCTAGCAGTTAATATGATGCTAGTACACTTAGCTAGCTGTGTTAGATAGCTAGCTAGCTAGCTAGCAGTTAATATGATGCTAGTACACTTAGCTAGCTGTGTTAGATAGCTAGCTAGCTGGCTATGGTGAGAAGCAACAGTGTCACAGACAGAAGGGGTAACCCAGACAAGTCACAGGGGTTATAAAGCTGGAGCATCCAGCTCAAGCTGCCCACCATCAGACGGGTGAAGATGCTCTCTCATAGGTCTGGAGGTGCACCAACGTGACCTGATTGTCCACCCTTCTCACTGTCATGGATTTTACAACGATGGAAACTCCCTCTATAGCCAATCCAATGTTTATAAATCTATGGCGGGGGGAGAAGGGTGGTGAATCAGGATGCAGATAGTCTCATTCACCCTTCATTTGCCCTTGACCACCTTAGTGCATTAGACTGACCTCTTCTGGAATAGGTGTGACAATAGTGTTGAGTCTAGTTCAGTGTTCCTCATTCTTGGTCCTAATGGGCAACAGTGTGTTAATTGTCATCCCTACCTGTGCTATAACTACTCAATAAGACCATACTTGGGTACATTTAGTGAATTAATGGTTGGAGCGTAAAGTGAACAGTAAGAAAAGTAGTTCATGAGTTGTCCATTGATTATCTGTTTTAGATTTCCATTCATTCTAACCATTGCATAACTTGTGCTCCTTTTTCAAAGGTGGTTCCGGCTGATGACCTGTCCCCATAGGGTGAGAGAAACCGAGGAGGAATATCACTTTGTCCCCAATACTACTGCTACTAATGTTTCTAACTGTACCGATGAGGAAGAAGAGGGTGGAGTTATCCTTTGTTGCTAAACTTTGTTCAATAAAATTTACAGTGCAACTTTGTTACCAGAAACTAGTCACATGTTCAATAAGGTATTCTGCTAATAGAATTACAATATAAAAATGTTCTTGCTTTTCAGAGAAGTTCTGCCAATAATATGCTGGTAATCATTATCAAGGAAACCTAGTTGAACACTTTGTGTAAATGTGACCGAACGCCTTGATTCGGTCCTACGTAGCAAAATGTGAATTTATTTTATTTTATTTTTTACATTGTATAAAAGCAGAGACACAGAGCTAGAAAATGGTATATCATACACTGCATTTAAGGGAACAATGGGAAAGTAATTCTGCTTTGAAAGTTGATAAACTTGTAATCTCACTTTTGAGAAAATGGCCTTTGAATGTTTTGGTACCTACTGAAGAGCTCTTCTTTGTCTACACCCATTCAGCATCATTCACATCCTCTTACACTTAGCCCCACCCATCTCGTTTCGCTCTCGGAGCGTTCAGAGCGCACACTGGACGCTCTGGCCAATGAGTTGGGTTGATCTAAGCATTCTGACCTCACAACGGCAGTCAAGCACCCAAGCTAACTGGCTAACATTGGCTAGCTTGTTAGCTACTTCCAGACACAAATTGGGATTATGGTTCATTGTTTACCTCTGGATAACATGAAAACAGCCTAACCAGCTCTGCTAGGGTGAGTAAAATGGTCAGTGGGGTGTTCTCTAATTTAATGATTATGGTTAATTTAATGAGAGAACACCCCACTGACCATTTTACTTGCCCTAGCAGAGCTGGTTAGGCTGTTTTCATGTTATCCAGAGAGTTGGTGACTAAAACTGTGCTGCTGGCAACAATTTAATTACGCTTTTTTGCCAACATTTACTGACACCGGCCATATTCAACGGGTGTTGTGCATTCGTAAATTAATCAGTTATTCTGTGCTCTGGCATACTCAGACTGAATTTACGAACGCACCCGAAATGGTTACTTGCATAGTGGAGTCTTTTGTTAAGACATGTAGCTAGCTAGCTAGCTAAACAATGAACCATAATCCCAACTCATGACGTTTCTACCCTGCATGAATCTGCAGGTAGCTAACCAGCCAGGTTCAATGTTAGCTAGCTAACATTAGGCTCTAACTAGCCAAGCAAATGGCTCTGAGATACGAATAATAAGATAATACACGTACATTAGCTAGCGAGCCAGCCAGCTAACGTTAGCTAGCTAGCTAACAGTACACCTTAACTTTAAATGAAACCACTTAGTCAAAATTAGAAACGTGTAATATCTGAATATGTAGCTAGCTAGACTATCTTACCCATATCCATCATGCATGATGGACGCGTCTCCCTGTCACAGATGCCATGGTTGCCCTTAGTTTGAAGATGTAATCTGGAGACAGGTGTTTTCTCCATCTCTTTAGCTATCATACTCTAATTCCACTGATTTCAAAACTCGATCCTCCAGAAAGTGGAGAGCAACACTTATGCAGCTCCACTACACAATATTTTAAAAAAAGCCGCGTTAGACAGGATTACCTACACATACTGACCAGCTCAAAAAGAAAGAAGCGTGCTATATGGCAGACCAATCCGAACTCCTCTCTCAGCATGTCCAGCCCAATAATTTCTCAGCCAATCATGGCTAGTGGGAAGGTTGCTGTCTTTTTCTGTGGCTTAACCAACTAGGCTCGTAATTTAACAATTGTATTCGTATTTACAGATGGCATACAAGTTTGTTATTAAGGCACATGAAAGTTCACATGTTCCAGAAGGCATTTCTGCCAAAAAACACATTTTGATTTTTAAAAAATGTTTACGTTCAAATGTCTCTCCTGTGAAATAGTGACCCGCGACATACGCCTAGTTTCCTGAAACGAGTCACAAATTGTGATGTTTCTTGAACGCCAGTGATTCTAAGGACAATAATAAGTGTGTTATCTGTAGGACAATGTCTCTATCACAGGTCACTAATGCTGGAGGGGCAGAGCAGGCAGGTGGGCTTCCTATGTCCTGACACCCTGATGATGCACACAGGTGGACTCTGACAGAGCTCTAGAGTTCCTCTGTAGAGATGGGAGAACCTTCCAGAAGGACAACCATCTCTGCAGCACTGTAGAGTGGCCAGACGGAAGCCACTCCTCAGTAAAAGGCCCATGACAGCCCGCTTGGAGTTTGCCAAAAGGCACCTAAAGACTCTCAGACCATGAGAAACAAGATTCTCTGGTCTGATGAAACCAAGATTGAACTCTTTGGCCTGAATGCCAAGCATCACGTCTGGAGGAAAACTGGCACCATCCCTACGGTGAAGCATGGTGGTGGAAGGATCATGGTGTGGGGATGTTTTTCAGCGGCAGGGACTGGGAGACTAGTCAGGATCGAGGGAAAGATACATGGAGCAAAGTACAGAGAGATCCTTAATGAAAACCTGCTCCAGAGCGCTCAGGACCTCAGACTGGGGAGATGGTTCACCTTCCAACAGGACAACGACCCTAAGCACACAGCCAAAACAACGCAGGAGTGGCTTTGGGACAAGTCTCAATGTCCTTGAGTGGCCCAGCCAGAGCCCGGACTTGAACCCGATCGAACATCTCTGGAGAGACCTGAAGTCCCGTGTAGCTCAGTTGGTAGAGCATGGCGTTTGCAACGCCAGGGTTGTGGGTTCGATTCCCACGGGGGGCCAGTATGAAAAAAATTAATGTATGCACTCACTAACTGTAAGTCGCTCTGGATAAGAGCGTCTGCTAAATGACAAAACATTTTTAAAAATGTAAAATAGCTGTGCAGCAACGCTCCCCATCCAACCTGACAGCTTGAGAGGATCTGCGGAGAAGAATGGGAGAAACTCCCCCAATACAGGTGTGCCAAGCTTGTAGCGTCATACCCAAGAAGACTCGATGCTGTAATCGCTGCCAAAGGTGCTTCAACAAAGTACTGAGCAAAGGGTCTGAACAATAACTATGGGGTGGAGTTATGGGAGAGAAGCAGCAAATCAGCATCCAAAATGTTTGTTTGTGACGCAGATCGGCACGAAGGTTAGATTTGGTAGGCAGTCAGATCTGGCACTGACACCGGCTGGATGGTCCTGATTATGGAGGGGTAGAGGGGATAGAAAGTCATGATTATGGAGGGGGTAGAGGGGCTATAAAGTCATGATTATGGAGGGGGTAGAGGGGCTATAAAGTCATGATTATGGAGGGGGTAGAGGGGCTATAAAGTCATGATTATGGAGGGGTAGAGGGGCTATAAAGTCATGATTATGGAGGGTAGAGGGGCTAGAAAGTCATGATTATGGAGGGGGTAGAGGGGCTATAAAGTCATGATTATGGAGGGGGGTAGAGGGGCTATAAAGTCATGATTATGGAGGGGGTAGAGGGGCTATAAAGTCATGATTATGGAGGGGGTAGAGGGGCTATAAAGTCATGATTATGGAGGGGGTAGAGGGGCTATAAAGTCATGATTATGGAGGGGGTAGAGGGGCTATAAAGTCATGATTATGGAGGGGGTAGAGGGGCTATAAAGTCATGATTATGGAGGGGGTAGAGGGGCTATAAAGTCATGATTATGGAGGGGGGTAGAGGGGCTATAAAGTCATGATTATGGAGGGGGTAGAGGGGCTATAAAGTCATGATTATGGAGGGGGTAGAGGGGGCTATAAAGTCACTGATTATGGAGGGGGTAGAGGGGCTATAAAGTCATGATTATGGAGGGGTAGAGGGGCTATAAAGTCATGATTATGGAGGGGGTAGAGGGGCTATAAAGTCATGATTATGGAGGGGGTAGAGGGGCTATAAAGTCATGATTATGGAGGGGGTAGAGGGGCTAGAAAGTCATGATTATGGAGGGGGTAGAGGGGCTATAAAGTCATGATTATGGAGGGGTAGAGGGGCTATAAAGTCATGATTATGGAGGGTAGAGGGGCTATAAAGTCATGATTATGGAGGGGTAGAGGGGCTAGAAAGTCATGATTATGGAGGGGGTAGAGGGGCTATAAAGTCATGATTATGGAGGGGTTGAGGGGCTATAAAGTCATGATTATGGAGGGGGGTAGAGGGGCTATAAAGTCATGATTATGGAGGGGGTAGAGGGCCATAAAGTCATGATTATGGAGGGGTAGAGGGGGCTAGAAAGTCATGATTATGGAGGGGGTTGAGGGGCTATAAAGTCATGATTATGGAGGGGGTAGAGGGGCTATAAAGTCATGATTATGGAGGGGGTTGAGGGGCTATAAAGTCATGATTATGGAGGGGGGGTAGAGGCTAGAAAGTCATGATTATGGAGGGGGTAGAGGGGCTAGAAAGTCATGATTATGGAGGGGGTTGAGGGGCTATAAAGTCATGATTATGGAGGGGTAGAGGGGGCTATAAAGTCGGCTGATTATGGAGGGGTAGAGGGGCTATAAAGTCATGATTATGGAGGGGGTAGAGGGGCTATAAAGTCATGATTATGGAGGGGTAGAGGGGCTATAAAGTCATGATTATGGAGGGGGTAGAGGGCTATAAAGTCATGATTATGGAGGGTAGAGGGGCTATAAAGTCATGATTATGGAGGGGGTAGAGGGGCTACTAAAGTCATGATTATGGAGGGGGTAGAGGGGGCTATAAAGTCATGATTATGGAGGGTAGAGGGGCTGTAAAGTCATGATTATGGAGGGGGTAGAGGGGCTAGAAAGTCATGATTATGGAGGGGGTTGAGGGGCTATGAAGTCATGATTATGGAGGGGGTAGAGGGGCTATAAAGTCATGATTATGGAGGGGGTAGAGGGGCTATAAAGTCATGATTATGGAGGGGGTTGAGGGGCTATAAAGTCATGATTATGGAGGGGGTTGAGGGGCTATAAAGTCATGATTATGGAGGGGGTAGAGGGGGCTATGAAGTCATGATTATGGAGGGGGTTGAGGGGCTATAAAGTCATGATTATGGAGGGGGGGTAGAGGGGCTATAAAGTCATGATTATGGAGGGTAGAGGGGCTATAAAGTCATGATTATGGAGGGGGTAGAGGGGCTATAAAGTCATGATTATGGAGGGGGTAGAGGGGCTAGAAAGTCATGATTATGGAGGGGGTAGAGGGGCTATAAAGTCATGCTTTCCATTTTGTTTTGTGTTATCAGGGCAGCGAAGGAGGATATAAAAGGTGTATGAGGGCCCTGAGGTGGGCTGCTGTAGCAGACTCCATATTAGCCTCTGCATGTGCTTACTAACGAGACCGGCTGCAGTAGATTATACCGGCAATGTCATAGAACTATTACACACACAAAGGCATTTTCACGTTGACGTTCCACTGACTGTCTGGAGTCACACGTGCCTTATCAGCCAACAGACAGTCTGTTCTTAAAACCATGGGTTGAATGGAGGACATCGAGGATTAAAAATATTTTAAATTCACATATACATGAATTCAAAGACTCTGGTTAAATGTTATAAACAGGTCAAATTAAAGCAAACCAGGGTTTAGCACCCTATCTGGTAGCCTATTCCCTATATAGTGCACTACGTTCGACCAGATCCCTTGCCTCTAGTCAAAAGTTGTGCACTATATAGGGAATCGGGGGGCCTTTTGGGACATATCCCAGGTCACAGGAGGAGTTAGAAGCCAGGCTGTTTTCCTGATTCCTATTAACATGGACGACCCTTTTTCTATCAGAATCCTGCCTTGCTTGGAGAACCACCCTCTTTACTCCACTTTCCCTTTGATCTGTGCTGCTCTGCAGACCAGGGCCTAAAGCCAGAGAAGAGATTACTCCACAGAAACAGAGAGGATGTTTGTGCCTCAGGCCTTGACACCGATAGTAAATCACTCTCCAGGATGACCCCCACCCCATCCCTAACCCCCTCCGCACAAACCCCCATTTAAAAAACGGGCAATTTCAAGATCTGGTCCTCATAGATATTGTCTAAATATCAGCCCCACCCCATTCTCCTGTTCACCTCAAATTGTGCGATTGGACAAAAGCGTAGATCCTAACATAAACAGAAGGGAGAAACGACAATGGAATCGTCAGAGAAAATAACCTAACGTGCAATACATTACATTACATTTACAATACACATTACTATACGTCCTGATTGTCCTCCTTCACAACTTCTGTGCACGTTGCGCGTGTATAAACTATCAAACCCCCCTGGTGGGTTCTTAACGAAACAGCGGAGCTGTCCCTGTGGGACCACTGGGTTTGTGGGTGTGACGGCTATGTGATACACCTCGATAGAGGAGATGCACTGAATATTTATGAAAGTGTATCAGGTTCCTCTGCCAGGCTTCCTCCTGCCCTGTGGTTGGTATGGTAAGAAGAGCCCCCCCACCCACTAGGGAGATCGATACTGTCCAGGGAGCGCTGCAACAACACTGGCTCTGCTCCATTAAAGCAGAGGATGAGTCTCAAATGACACCCTATTCCCTATATAGGTCCTGGTCAAAATAAGTGCACTATATAGTGAATAGGATGCCACTTTGGACGCATTTGGGAGGCAGGCAGAACGTCAGCAGACACAGAACGCCTGGAGAGGAAGGAGAGGAGAGAGAGAGAGAGAGAGAGAGAGAGAGAGAGAGAGAGAGAGAGAGAGGAGAAGTGTCACCCTGTTCCATATATCACCCTGATGACCCGTCATAAAGCAGTGTCCCCTCTCCTCCTCCTCCACCTCATCCCCCTCTCCTCCTCCACCTCATCCCTGACCCTCCTCCTCCACCTCATCCCCCTCTCCTCCTCCACCTCATCCCCCTCTCCTCCTCCACCTCCTCCCCCTCTCCTCCTCCCACCTCACCCCCCTCTCCTCCTCCACCTCATCCCCTCTCCTCCTCCACCTCATCCCCCTCTCCTCCTCCACCTCATCCCCCTCTCCTCCTCCTCCACCTCATCCCCGACCCTCCTCCTCCACCTCATCCCCCTCTCCTCCTCCACCTCATCCCCCTCTCCTCCTCCACCTCATCCCCCTCTCCTCCTCCTCCACCTCATCCCCCTCTCCTCCTCCACCTCATCCCCCTCTCCTCCTCCTCCACCTCATCCCCGACCCTCCTCCTCCACCTTATCCCCGACCCTCCTCCTCCACCTCATCCCCCTCTCCTCCTCCACCTCATCCCCCTCTCCTCCTCCACCTCATCCCCGACCCTCCTCCTCCACCTCATCCCCCTCTCCTCCTCCACCTCATCCACCTCTCCTCCTCCACCTTATCCCCGACCCTCCTCCTCCACCTCATCCCCCTCTCCTCCTCCACCTCATCCCCGACCCTCCTCCTCCACCTCATCCCCTCTCCTCCTCCTCCACCTCATCCCCCTCTCCTCCTCCACCTCATCCCCCTCTCCTCCTCCACCTTATCCCCGACCCTCCTCCTCCTCCACCTCATCCCCCTCTCCTCCTCCCACCTCATCCCCCTCTCCTCTTCCACCTCATCCCCGACCCTCCTCCTCCACCTCATCCCCGACCCTCCTCCTCCACCTCATCCCCCTCTCCTCCTCCACCTCATCCCCCCCTCCTCCTCCACCTCATCCCCCTCTCCTCCTCCAC
>NC_059211.1:55898844-55901344 GCF_020615455.1 Coregonus clupeaformis | reverse complement strand
ACAGCTAGTTTCCGTCTTCTGGGTACATTGACTTCAATACAAAACCTTGGAGGCTCATGGTTCTCACCCCCTTCCATAGACTTACACAGTAATTATGCCAACTTCCGGAGGACGTCCTCCAACCTATCAGAGCTCTTGCAGCATGAACTGACATGTTGTCCACCCAATCAAAGGATTAGAGAATGAATCTAGTACTGAAAGCATAAGCTACAGCTAGCTAGCACTGCAGTGTATAACATTTTGTGAGTAGTTGACTCAAAGAGAAAGACAATAGTTGAACAGTTTTGAACCAATTAATTTTGTAAAAAATAAACGAGAAGTGAGAGAGAGAGACAGAGCGAGAGAGGGAGAGCTAGCTATATTTCGTATTTTTTCACTTTCACTTACTTATCTAGAGAATGCAGCTAGCTAGTTTAGCCTACTCAAACACCCGGCTCAAACAGAGAGGGATGCTATGTTAGCTAGCTAGCTATGGCTATCCATCACTGGAACTCTTCCAAGTCAAGGTACGTTTTTGGTTTGATTACACTGTACTGCATGATTGTAGTGGGTTTACTAACGTGTTAGTTCTAGAAGCTATGTTGTCTATGACTTTATAATATGGTGACAACGATGTAGGCTGTGTGTAGCGGTTATGATATGAAGGTTTGGCTTGGAAAGGTTTTTTCGCCTGGTCACAGACGGCTGATGCGTTGTGCCCTGAATTCCACAAGCGAAGGGAAAAGGTGAGAGGAGGAGAGCGCGTAGATGCGAGAATTAATTATACAGCAATCAAAGGGATCATGCTGTATGTGGCTGCTATGAAAGTGAACCGTGTTTTGAGATCATTCTGCCGATTCTGCTGAAAAACTTTTCTTAAACGGAAGCAAACGGAACGAAACGGGGATAAACATACCTGAATTTGTCCAATAGAAACTCTTGTTTGCAACTGTTGGACTAATGATTACACCCTAGATCAGCTAGATGCAGGCAAGAGTGTGCAAGGCGGTATTGAATGTGTCAATGTCTGTCACCTTGATTACTCACATTTTTCTTCTCGACCTTTGCACCTAGCGTATGTTGTAAACTTTCATTCATAGGCTAGGTTGTAGCAACCTCATGATGGGTACAGGGAACATTTGAGTATCATGTAGTGGCCTAAACCTATCGATGTTACATTGAACTGGGTGAATGGAATATGAATGACAGTCATCCAATATGCTGTAATAGAAATAAGGCCATGCTCATAAAAAAAATGTATAATCCTCCCTCATCTTAAACAGCACCGACCATCACTGGTATGGAGGTAGTGTGATGGTGTGTGATGGTCTGTGAAGGTGTGTGATGGTATGTGATGGAGGTAGTGTGATGGTGTGTGATGGTCTGTGAAGGTGTGTGATGGTATGTGATGGAGGTAGTGTGAAGGTGCGTGATGGTATGTGATGGAGGTAGTGTGATGGTGATTGATGAAGGTAGTGTGAAGGTGTGTGATGGTGATTGATGGAGGTAGTGTGATGGTATGTGATGGAGGTACTGTGATGGTGTTTGATTAAGGTAGTGTGAAGGTGTGTGATGGTATGTGATGGAGGTAGTGTGATGGTGATTGATGAAGGTAGTGTGAAGGTGTGTGATGGTGTTTGATTAAGGTAGCGTGGCACACTGGCATTCACAGGGTGTATTCCAAATAACACCTTATTCTCTTTATAGTGCACTACTTTTGACCAGGACATATAGGGCTCTGGTGAAAAGTAGTGCACTATGTAGGGAATAGTTTGACACAGTGTTTTCCACTGAAATGCTCACTCTCCGATTCTCTCCAACCTCCAGAAACTTCAGCAGTGTTTCTGGACGACTTGCAAGGGTTGTCCTTGCGGTATGTGCTTTCCTTGCCTGATATAGGGAGCAGAGGTCTGTCACCATGTGCTTTCCTTGCCTGATATAGGGAGCAGAGGTCTGTCACCATGTGCTTTCCTTGCCTGATATAGGGAGCAGAGGTCTGTCACCATGTGCTTTCCTTGCCTGATATAGGGAGCAGAGGTCTGTCAGAAACACAGAGGGACATTAAATGGGTAACGGGGAAGGCAAGGCCTCTCGGAAACTCTAGCCTTCCACCCTGAACTAATACTGGGGACACAAATTAAACCATGAACCATTTTCACACTAAACGTTCAGAGAAGAATCCTCCCCTTCATCTACACCGATTTGAAGTGGATTTAACAGGTGACATCAATAAGGGATCATAGCTTTCACCTGGTCAGTCTATGTCATGGAAAGAGCAGGTGTTCATAATTGTATACTCAGTGTATATTCTATTATACTGACAATGACAGAAACTCCAAACTGTTGAACTTCCAAAAAATATTAATTCCTTTCTTCAGCACAAAGGAAACAACATGTCAGTCAGAGGTTTGTTTGTTTATGGGGGCAGAATAATGTTTTCTGTATAGAAACAGCAACCTCTGGCGCTAATATCCCACCCTGTCTGTGAAACACACTGCGTCCCTGCGGTCGACTGGCAGCT
>NC_059211.1:55796344-55893844 GCF_020615455.1 Coregonus clupeaformis | reverse complement strand
TCACTGGATGAGTTGGGTGATAGCCAGCTTGACATACCCTCTCAGTCTCACTGGATGAGTTGGGTGATAGCCAGCTTGACATCCTCTTTCAGTCTCACTGGATGAGTTGGGTGATAGCCAGCTTGACATACCCTCTCAGTCTCACTGGATGAGTTGGGTGATAGCCAGCTTGACATCCTCTTTCAGTCTCACTGGATGAGTTGGGTGATAGCCAGCTTGACATCCTCTTTCAGTCTCACTGGATGAGTTGGGTGATAGCCAGCTTGACATCCTCTTTCAGTCTCACTGGATGAGTTGGGTGATAGCCAGCTTGACATACCCTCTCAGTCTCACTGGATGAGTTGGGTGATAGCCAGCTTGACGTACCCTCTCAGTCTCACTGGATGAGTTGGGTGATAGCCAGCTTGACATACCCTCTCAGTCTCACTGGATGAGTTGGGTGATAGCCAGCTTGACATACCCTCTCAGTCTCACTGGATGAGTTGGGTGATAGCCAGCTTGACATACCCTCTCAGTCTCACTGGATGAGTTGGGTGATAGCCAGCTTGACATCCTCTTTCAGTCTCACTGGATGAGTTGGGTGATAGCCAGCTTGACATACCCTCTCAGTCATACCACTTGCATCTGTGGTGCCATTCTGGGCGGCCACTGCCCTCTCATTACATTCAAGTCCAATTATAGTACATCTGTGATCTCTCATAGTACAGGAGGAAGAGGGATGGATCATTAGAGCTACTCAATGACTTCCCAGAGGCCCCTTCTGGTCTCTCAGTGGCGTGTGTGTGTCACACTAGCTTGTTACTATAGCGTTCCCCACTAGCGAGGGCCACCAGACAGGTCCCCGGGTCCCCACAGAGCCACTGCACTGGGACGGATCACCTCAATCTGCCAAAGGTTTCAACAAGTCCTGCGTCCCAAATGTCACCCAGTTCCCTTTATAGTGCACCACTTTTGACCGGCCCCCCATTAAAGCCACCCAGTTCCCTTTATAGTGCACCACCTTTGACCGGGCCCCCATTAAAGCCACCCAGTTCCCTTTATAGTGCACCACTTTTGACCGGGCCCCCCATTAAAGCCACCCAGTTCCCTTTATAGTGCACCACTTTTGACCGGGCCCCCCATTAAAGCCACCCAGTTCCCTTTATAGTGCACCACTTTTGACCGGGCCCCCCATAAAAGCAATTTAGGACGCACTAAAGGAGTGTCACCGAAAACAAAAATGTCAGGGCGGTCATTTAATGCGTTTTTGGTTTGAAGGGATTTTAGCTACTGTTCCTACAAGCAAATCTATCAAAATATCCTCATTTGACCTTCATGGACCTGGACATGAAATCCTAGATAAAAGCATGACGCAAGAAAGCATTAAGCTCTATTTACCATCATTGTATTGTCTGTCATTTAAAAAGCATAAAAGCAGCTACAAATTCACTTAGTCTGGATGAAGATATTATTTATTTGGCCTCTTGTTTCTTTGGTGGCTATTTTTAAAGCATAAACCTTCTGAAACTTGGTTAAATAAATAAATGTTGTTCTCTAATTCTCGCAAAAAAAAATTCAGATGGACTACATGTTTATTCATTGAACGGTTTTCCCATCGATTGGGTTCCCGCCTATAAATATCTGGGCATTTGGATTGACAAGGATTTAACATTTCAAAAACATAAGATTGTGCAGTCAACTTTCCTGCCAGTTATTTGTCCACTTCTCTTAAACCTCTGAATGACGTCTACCATAGTGCCCTTTATCACAGGTGACAGTTCTAATACGCATCACTGCATCCTGTATCAAAAGGTTGTCTGGTCCTCATTAAAGTCCCGTAGATTCACTTCATTATTCCCTTTCTGTTTACAAAAGCTCTACTACACAAGCTTCTGACTTACCTAACCTCTTTGTTAAAGCATAAAAAGCATGAGTTACCGAACCCGTTCACAGGGTTGGTGAAATCTCGAGGTTCCTCGGGTCTCCACCAAATTAGGTAAATCCGCCTTCAGTTTTTATTTTTTGGGAATGTTCGTGTTGAATTTGTTCCCATTCCCTTTGTGATTGTTCTGAAGAAGGCCATTGAAGGCCGAAACATCAATATTTTAAACTTGTCTAAAAAACAAACATAAAATACATAAAAAACTAACATATTTTTAATGGTGAACGAGCGTTCCGCATTTTCCTGTCCAATATTGATTTTGTTGAAATTGTTTTCCTCAGGGCAACATTGAAAATGACACACTGGTCTCAATGGGCTCCCCTGATTTAAATAAAAGTTAAATAAAAAATGTATCCATTATAAAGTAATCTGGTGATCCAAAACCCAGTCAGCCTCCATTTATCTGAGGCATTATCTGAGGCGCTGTGTCTATTTCCTAAATTATATCCTATTCCCTACATAGTGCACGTATGGACCCTGGTCAAAACTAGTGCACTGTAAAGGAAATCGGCTGCCAGTTGAGAAGCAGACAGTAACACTCTCATCGCTATTCCCTGGGCCTTGTTCCCTGGTTCATAATGGTATCAAACAGCACAGACAGACAGACCCCAGATCTGGCTGCTTATATTCAGGATCATAAAAGGCACAGGAGGCTGGACATGAATATATGGAACAGGGAGAGGGAGAGGCAGCCATTAGACCAATCTCTCTCTCTCTCCTCTCTCTCTCCTCTCTCTCTCTCTCTGTCTCTCTCTGTCTCTCTCTCTCTCTCTCTCTCTCTCTCTCTCTCTCTCTGTCTCTCTCTCTGTCTCTCTCTGTCTCTCTCTCTGTCTCTCTCTCTCTCTCTCTCTCTCTCTCTGTCTCTGTCTCTGTCTCTATCTCTCTCTCTCTCTCTCTCTCTCTCTCTCTCTCTCTCTCTCTCTCTCTCTCTCTCTCTCTCTCAATCTCTCTCTCTCTCTCTTTCAATCTCTCTCTCTCTCTCTCTCCTCTTTCAATCTCTCTCTCTCTCTTTCAATCTCTTCCCTCTCTCTCTCTCTCTCTCTTTCAATCTCTTCTCTCTCTCTCTCTCTCTCTCTCTCTCTCTCTCTCTCTCTCTTCAATCTCTTCTCTCTCTCTCTCTCTCTCTCTCTCTCACTCTCTCTCTCTCTCTCTCTCTCTCTCTCTCTCTCTCTCTCTCTCTCTCTCTCTCTCTCTCTCTCTCTCTTTCAATCTCTCCTCTCACTCTCTCTCTCTCTCTCTTTTCTCTCTCTCTTTCTCTCTCTCTTTCAATCTCTCCTCTCTCTCGCTCTCAATTTCCCCTCTCTCTCTCTCGCTCTCAATTTCTCCTCTCTCTCTGTCTCTCTCTCTCTGTCTCTGTCTCTCTCTGTCTCTCTCAATCTCTTCTCTCTCTCTTTCAATCTCTCCTCTCTCTCTCTCTTTCAATCTCTCCTCTCTCTCTCTCGCTCTCAATTTCTCCTCTCTCTCTCTGTCTCTCTCTCTCTGTCTCTGTCTCTCTGTCTCTGTCTCTGTCTCTCTCTGTCTCTCTCTCTGTCTCTCTCTCTGTCTCTGTCTCTCTCTGTCTCTCTCAATCTCTTCTCTCTCTCTCTCTCTCTCTCTTTTAATCTCTCCTCTCTCTCTCTCTCTCTCTTTCAATCTCTTCTCTCTCTCTTTCAATCTCTTCTCTCTCTCTTTCAATCTCTCCTCTCTCTTTCAATCTCTCCTCTCTCTCTCTCTCTCTCTCTCTCTCTCTCTCTCTCTCTCTCTCTCTCTCTCTCTCTCTTCAATCTCTTCTCTCTCCCTCTTTCAATCTCTCCTCTCTCCCTCTCTCCCTCTTTCAATCTCCCTCTTTCAATCTCTCTCTCTCTCTCTCTCTCTCTCTCTCTCTCTCTCTCTCTCTCTCTCTCTTTCAATCTCTTCTTGCTCTCTCTTCTCTCTCTCTCTTTCAATCTTTTCTCTCTCTCTCTTTCAATCTCTCCTCTCTCTCTCTCTCTCTCTCTTTCAATCTCTCCTCTCTCGCTCTCAATTTCCCCTCTCTCTCTCTCTCTTTCAATCTCCTCTCTCTCTTTCAATCTCCTCTCTCTTTCAATCTATTCAATCTCCTCTCTCTCTCGTTCAGTCTCTTCAATCTCCTCTCTCTCTTTCAATCTATTCAATCTCCTCTTTCAATCTCTCCAATATCCTCTCTCTCTCTCTATAAAACAAATCATTCAACAACAAAAAACAAGTTCAGTATTTAACTGTAACACAGCTATTCACTAAACTTCCTGAATTCATTGTGTGACAAGAAATACAGTGCCTTCAGAAAGTATTTATACCCCTTCACTTATTCTACATTTTGTTGTGTTACAGCCTGAATTCAAAATTGATGAAATGTGTTTTTCTCACCCATCTACACACAATGCCCCATAATGTCAAAGTGAAAACATGTTTCTAGAAATGTTTGCAAATTTATTGAAAATGAAATACAGAAATATCTAATTTACATTAGAATCACTTTTGGCAGCGATTAGTCTTTCTGGGTAAGTCTCTAAGAGCTTTGCACACCTGGATTGTACAATATTTGAACATGATTCTTTTACATTCTTCAAGCTCTGTCAAGTTTGTTGTTGACCATTGGCGCTGACAGAGAGGGCTGCCTCGCTTCTAGTCCTTAGGAAACTTTGCAGTATTTTGTTTTTTTAATGTATTATTTCTTACATGGTTAGCCCAGAAAATCTTAAGTGTTATTACATAAAGCCGGGAAGAACTATTGGATATCAGAGTGGCGTCAACTTACCAGCACTTCGACCAGGAATAAGACGTTCCCGAAGCGGATCCTTTGTCCGCACCACCCAGGGCATTTGAAACTGATTCCAGAGGCCCGACCCAAAACAACGCTGCCAGAGGAGAGGTTGCTGGATATTGGCGGGAACTGGAACACGCTGTCGTACACGTTGATCCAGAGCATCCCAAACATGCTCAATGGGTGACATGTCTGGTGAGTATGCAGGCCATGGAAGAACTGGGACATTTTCAGCTTCCAGGAATTGTGTACAGATCCTTGCGACATGTGGCTGTGTATTAACATGCTGAAACATGAGGTGATGGCGGCGGATAAATGGCACAACAATGGGCCTCAGGATCTTGTCACAGTATCTCTGTGCATTCAAATTGCCATCGATAAAATGCAATTGTGCTCGTTGTCCGTAGCTTATGCCTGCCCATACCATAACCCCACCACCACCATGGGGCACTCTGTTCACAACGTTGGTTGACATTAGAAAACCACTCGCCCACACGACGCCATAAACGTGGTCTGCGGTTGTGAGGCCAGTCGGACGTACTTCTAAATTCTCTCAAACAACTTTGGTAGCTTATGGTAGAGAAATGAACATTACATTCCCTGGCAACAGCTCTGGTGGACATTCCTGCAGTCAGCATGCCAATTGCATGCTCCCTCAAAACTTGAGACATCTGTGGCATTGGGTTGTGTGACAAAACTGCACATTTTTAGAGTGGTCTTTTATTGTCCCCAGCACAAGGTGCACCTGTGTAATGATCATGCTGATTAATCAGCTTCTTGATATGCCACACCTGTCAGGTGGATGGATTATCTTGGCAAAGGAGAAATGCTCACTAACAGGGATGTAAACAAATTTGTGCCCAACATTTTAGAGAAATAAGATTTTTTGCATATGGAAAATTTCAGGCATGTTTTCTTTCAGCTCATGAAACATAGGACCAACACTTTACATGTAGCGTTTATATTTTTGTTCAGTGTAAGTCAAAACTGTAACTAGGCCACTCGGGAACATTCAATGTCGTCTTGGTAAGTAAAACCAGTGTATGTTTTGCCTTGTGTTTTAAGTTATTGTCCTGTTGAAAGGTGAAATTGTCTCCCAGTGTCTGTTGGAAAGCAGACTGAACCAGGTTTTCCTCCAGGATTTTGCCATGGCTTATCTCTATTCAGTTTATTTTTATCCTAAAAAACTTCCTAGTCCTTGTTGATGACAAGCATACCCATAACATGATGCAGCCACCACCATGCTTGAAAATATGAAGAGTGGTACTCAGTGATGTGTTGTGTTGGATTTGCCCCAAACATAACGCTTTGTATTCAGGACAAAAAGTTCATGTCTGTCACATTTTTTGCAGTTTTCCTTTAATGCCTCATTGCAAACAGGATGGATGTTTTGGAATATTTGTATTCTATAAAGGCTTCCTTCTTTTCACTCTGTCATTTAGGTTAGTATTGTGGAGTAACTACAACGTTGTTGATCCATCCTCAGTTATCTCCTGTCACAGCCATTAAACTCTGTAACTATTTTAAAGTCACCATTGGCCTCATGGTGAAATCCCTGAGCAGTTTCCTTCCTCTCCGGCAACTGAGTTAGGAAGGACGGCTGTATCTATGTAGTGACAGGGTGTACTGATACACCATCCTAAGTGTAATGAATAACTTCACCATGTTCATTTTTACCATTGGCATTGGAAAACCACCCTGGTCTTTGTGGTTTATCTGCACTTGAAATTCACTACTCGACTGAGGGACCTTTCAGATAATTGTATGTGTGGGGAACAGAGATGAGGTAGTAATTCAAAAATCATATAAAACACTATTATTGCACACAGAATGAGTCCATGCAACTTATTTTGTGACTTGTCAAGCACATTTTTTACTCCTGAACTTATTTAGGCTTGCCATAACAAAGGGGTTGAATACTTATTGACTCAAGACATTTCAGCTTCTTTTGGGGGAAACTACACTAAAACAAGGAGAGATGGCCAGTCCTATATGGGATACTACTACACTATAACAAGGAGAGATGGCCAGTCCTATATGGGATACTACACTATAACAAGGAGAGATGGCCAGTCCTATATGGGATACTACTACAGTATAACAAGGAGAGATGGCCAGTCCTATATGGGATACTACTACAGTATAACATGGAGAGATGGCCAGTCCTATATGGGATACTATTACAGTATAACAAGGAGAGATGGCCAGTCCTATATGGGATACTACTACTGTATAACAATATATGCTATATGGGATACTACTACAGTATAACAAGGAGAGATGGCCAGTCCTATATGGGATACTACTACACTATAACAAGGAGAGATGGCCAGTCCTATATGGGATACTACACTATAACAAGGAGAGATGGCCAGTCCTATATGGGATACTACTACACAGTATAACAAGGAGAGATGGCCAGTCCTATATGGGATACTACTACAGTATAACAAGGAGAGATGGCCAGTCCTATATGGAATACTACTACAGTATAACAAGGAGAGATGGCCAGTCCTATATGGGATACTACTACTGTATAACAAGGAGAGATGGCCAGTCCTATATGGGATACTACTACAGTATAACAAGGAGAGATGGCCAGTCCTATATGGGATACTACACTATAACAAGGAGAGATGGCCAGTCCTATATGGGATACTACTACAGTATAACAAGGAGAGATGGCCAGTCCTATATGGGATACTACTACTGTATAACAAGGAGAGATGGCCAGTCCTATATGGGATACTACTACAGTATAACAAGGAGAGATGGCCAGTCCTATATGGGATACTACTACATTATAACAAGGAGAGATGGCCAGTCCTATATGGGATACTACTACAGTATAACAAGGCGAGATGGCCAGTCCTATATGGAATACTACTACAGTATAACAAGGAGAGATGGCCAGTCCTATATGGAATACTACTACAGTATAACAAGGAGAGATGGCCAGTCCTATATGGGATACTACTACTGTATAACAAGGAGAGATGGCCAGTCCTATATGAGATACTACTACTGTATAACATGGAGAGATGTCCAGTCCTATATGGGATACTACTACTGTATAACATGGAGAGATGTCCAGTCCTATATGGGATACTACTACAGTATAACAAGGAGGGATGGCCAGTCCTATATGGGATACTACTACATTATAACAAGGAGAGATGGCCAGTCCTATATGGGATACTACTACAGTATAACAAGGAGAGATGGCCAGTCCTATATGGGATACTACTACAGTATAACAAGGAGAGATGGCCAGTCCTATATGGGATACTACTACAGTATAACAAGGAGAGATGGCCAGTCCTATATGGGATACTACTAAAGTATAACAAGGAGAGATGGCCAGTCCTATATGGGATACTACTACAGTATAACAAGGAGAGATGGCCAGTCCTATATGGGATACTACTACAGTATAACAAGGAGAGATGGCCAGTCCTATATGGGATACTACTACAGTATAACAAGGAGAGATGGCCAGTCCTATATGGGATACTACTACAGTACAACAAGGAGAGATGGCCAGTCCTATATGGGATACTACTACTGTATAACAAGGAGAGATGGCCAGTCCTATATGGGATACTACTACAGTATAACAAGGAGAGATGGCCAGTCCTATATGGGATACTACTACAGTATAACAAGGAGAGATGGCCAGTCCTATATGGGATACTACTACAGTATAACAAGGAGAGATGGCCAGTCCTATATGGGATACTACTAAAGTATAACAAGGAGAGATGGCCAGTCCTATATGGGATACTACTACAGTATAACAAGGAGAGATGGCCAGTCCTATATGGGATACTACTACAGTATAACAAGGAGAGATGGCCAGTCCTATATGGGATACTACTACAGTATAACAAGGAGAGATGGCCAGTCCTATATGGGATACTACTACAGTATAACAAGGAGAGATGGCCAGTCCTATATGGGATACTACTACAGTATAACAAGGAGAGATGGCCAGTCCTATATGGGAAACTACTACAGTATAACAAGGAGAGATGGCCAGTCCTATATGGGATACTACTATAGTATAACAAGGAGAGATGGCCAGTCCTATATGGGATACTACTACAGTATAACAAGGAGAGATGGCCAGTCCTATATGGGATACTACTACACTATAACATGGAGAGATGGCCAGTCCTATATGGGATACTACTACAGTATAACAAGGAGGGATGGCCAGTCCTATATGGGATACTACTACAGTATAACAAGGAGAGATGGCCAGTCCTATATGGTATACTACTACACTATAACAAGGAGAGATGGCCAGTCCTATATGGGACACTACTACAGTATAACAAGGAGAGATGGCCAGTCCTATATGGGATACTACTACAGTATAACAAGGAGAGATGGCCAGTCCTATATGGGATACTACTACAGTATAACAAGGAGGGATGGCCAGTCCTATATGGGATACTACTACAGTATAACAAGGAGAGATGGCCAGTCCTATATGGGATACTACTACAGTATAACATGGAGAGATGGCCAGTCCTATATGGGATACTACTACAGTATAACAAGGAGAGATGGCCAGTCCTATATGGGATACTACTACTGTATAACAAGGAGAGATGGCCAGTCCTATATGGGATACTACTACTGTATAACAAGGAGAGATGGCCAGTCCTATATGGGATACTACTACACTATAATAAGGAGAGATGGCCAGTCCTATATGGGATACTACTACAGTATAACAAGGAGAGATGGCCAGTCCTATATGGGATACTACTACAGTATAACATGGAGAGATGGCCAGTCCTATATGGGATACTACTACAGTATAACAAGGAGAGATGGCCAGTCCTATATGGGATACTACTACAGTATAACATGGAGAGATGTCCAGTCCTATATGGGATACTACTACAGTATAACAAGGAGAGATGGCCAGTCCTTTACTCTCTCTGCTGTTCTCTCTACTGTTCTCTCAGTCCTTTACTCTCTCTACTGTTCTCTCAGTCCTTTACTCTCTCTACTATTCTCTCTACTGTTCTCGCAGTCCTTTACTCTCTCGACTGTTCTCTCAGTCCTTTACTCTCTCTGCTGTTCTCTCTACTGTTCTCTCAGTCCTTTACTCTGTCTACTGTTCTCTCAGTCCTTTACTCTCTCGACTGTTCTCTCAGTCCTTTACTCTCTCTACTGTTCTCTCAGTCCTTTACTTTCTCTGCTGTTCTCTCTACTGTTCTCTCAGTCCTTTACTCTGTCTACTGTTCTCTCTACTGTTCTCTCAGTCCTTTACTCTCTCTACTGTTCTCTCAGTCCTTTACTTTCTCTGCTGTTCTCTCTACTGTTCTCTCAGTCCTTTACTCTGTCTACTGTTCTCTCAGTCCTTTACTCTGTCTACTGTTCTCTCTACTGTTCTCTCAGTCCTTTACTCTGTCTACTGTTCTCTCTACTGTTCTCTCAGTCCTTTACTCTGTCTACTGTTCTCTCTACTGTTCTCTCAGTCCTTTACTCTGTCTACTGTTCTCTCAGTCCTTTACTCTCTTAACTGTTCTCTCAAACCTTTACTCTCTCTACTGTTCTCTCAGTCCTTTACTTTCTCTGCTGTTCTCTCTACTGTTCTCTCAGTCCTTTACTCTCTCTACTGTTCTCTCAGTCCTTTACTCTGTCTACTGTTCTCTCTACTGTTCTCTCAGTCCTTTTGTAATGACGCTCCAGGAGAGTGAGGATCCATTTGCAGTTTTATTACAATCTTGACAATCTTGGTCGTACAAACAGGGTCAATAGCCAGCAGACACAACAGTAGGGATAAGGCAACTCGTAATCCAGGTACAGGCATAAGGTCAGGGCAGGCAGCAAGCTTACAACAATCAGTCCAGTAAAGAATATAGTCCAAGGCAGACAGCAAAGAATCAAGGAGGGAAAAACAGTCCAGAGTAAATCCACGGGTAGACAGACACAGGCGAAAACGCTCAGAAATGATCACCAGGGCTAACAAGACTTCGCAAAGAGAGAGAGTTAGAGAGCACCTAAATAGTCTACTGATGGGAGTCAGGTGCAACGGTAATCAGAGCCAGGTATGTGGGAAATGAAGTTCAGGGGTTTAATACTCAGGAGAGGGTTCCCTCTGGTGGTGAGCAGGAGGAACAGCGAGAGTCTCGTTTGTGACAGAGCCCCCCTGCGAGCGGCTCCTGACGCGAAAAGGCGAAACGACGCCGGGGTCTTCCTCGAGGTCGGGGGCCGGTTTCTCCGGGTGCGTCCTATGGAACTCAGTCATGAGTGCGGGGTCGAGTATGTCCTCTGTATTAACCCAGGATCGCTCTTCCCGGTCCGTACCTCCCAATCCACCAGATATTGGAGGAGCCTGCCCCGCGTCTGGAATCGAGTAGATCTCGAACCTGATATGCCTCCTCGCCGTCCACCAAGATGGGTGGGGGCCCTGATCACTGGTCTGCTCCTCCTCCTCCGCTCTCGGACCACCAGCGGGTTTGAGAAGTGATACATGAAAAGTGGGAGAGATACGATAATTAGAGGGTAATGCCAAACGGAAGGAAACTGGTGTAATCTGTTTAACAATTTGGAAGGGACCTACATACCTGGGACTGAGTTTCTTGCAAGGAAGTCTGAGGCGTAGGTCTCGAGTGGATAGCCAGACCCATTGACCTGGAGTATATTCGGGATTGGGGCGACGGTGACGATTGGCCTGCAACTTCTGTCTCCTGACAGCACGTAGCAGGTGGGTGTGAGCCTGACTCCAGATGTCCTCGCTTCTCTGGAGCCAGTCGTTGACAGAGGGTACCTCGGTGGGTTCCCCTGACCATGGAAATAGGGGAGGTTGGAAGCCCATTACACATTGGAATGGAGTTAGACCGGTGGAGGGTTTCTGGAGTGAGTTCTGTGCATACTCCGCCCACATGAGGAATCGACTCCAGTCTGCTTGGTTCTGATGACAGTAGGCTCTGAGAAACCGGGTGACTTCCTGATTGAGGCGTTCTGTCTGACCATTAGATTGTGGGTGATATCCTGACGTGAGGCTAATGTTGATGTTGAGTTGTTGGAAGAATGCTGACCATACTCTGGATGTGAATTGGGGCCCCCGATCCGACACGATGTCCTCAGGCAGGCCATAGAAGCGAAACACAAGGTTGCACATGAGTTCGGCTGTTTCCAATGCAGTAGGCAATTTGGGAAGTGGAATCAACCGGCAGGCCTTGGAGAAGCGATCTATGACAGTGAGTATTGTGGTGTTCCCATTGGACTTGGGAAGATCGGTAATAAAGTCTATGGCAAGATGGGACCATGGTCGGTGGGGAACTGGCAGTGGTTGCAGTAGGCCCGATGGTAGTTGTCTGAGATGTTTGCTTGTGTTACAGGTGGTGCATTCGTTAATGAATTTTATTGTGTCTGCCCGCAAGGTTGGCCACCAAAACCTGTTCTGAAGCAGGTGAACAGTGGCAGCGATTCCAGGATGACCGGAGCTGAGTACGGAGTGAACTTGCTGTAGCACTTTCTGACAGAGATCTTGAGGTACAAAAGTTTTGTTAGGGGGGCATTCGGGAGGAGGGGTCTTTTGTGAATTGGCCTGGGTGAGCTCTGTCATGATGTCCCACTGAATAGGGGCCACGATTAATGACTCAGGAAGCAGGGTTTCCTTGGATTCAGTGGGAACTACACCGTCGTGTTGGCGTGACAATGCGTCTGCTTTGGTGTTCTTTGAACCGGGACGATAGGTAACGGTGAAGTCAAATCGTGTAAAGAAGAGAGCCCACCTCGCTTGTCTGGGATTCAGTCTCTTGGCAGATCGCAAGTATTCCAGATTCTTGTGGTCAGTTAGAATCACAAACGGGTGTTTAGCTCCCTCCAGCCAATGACGCCACTCCTCCATAGCTGCTTTCATGGCCAACAGTTCTCGGTTACCGACGTCGTAGTTCTGTTCGGCTGGACTAAGTTTGCGGGAGTAATAGGCGCACGGATAGAGCTTGAGTGGGGATCCGTGCCGCTGTGAGAGGATGGCTCCAATGCCCGTATTAGAAGCGTCCACCTCAACTGTAAACGGGATTTCAGGATTAGGGTGGTGGAGGATGGGGGCAGATGTGAAACGTGACTTGAGTTCTGCGAAAGCCTCCTGTGCTGTAGTTGTTCATGGCTTCTGATTCGGGTTGTGATAGAGGGAAGATTCGGCCCTTAGGTGGTGTTGTGCCTGGTAATAGTTCGATGGAACAGTCGCTTGATCGGTGGGGAGGAAGTTCCATCGCCTTGGTCTTGCTAAAAGCTTCGATGAGGTCAGAGTATTCAATGGGAAGAGTGGGAAAAAGGACCGGCTCGTCCTTTAGCGTGACGGTCTGAATGGAGAGTGAAGGGCTGCCAGTTAAGCAGTTGGAGTGACATGACGGATCCCATTCGATGATACGACCCTCCCTCCATGAGATGAGGGGATTATGTTGACGTAGCCAGGGAGTCCAAGAATAACCGGGTTATGAGGTGATGAGATGACGTAGAAACGAATTACCTCAGTGTGAAGGGTACCCGGGTCTGTAGTTGAAGGTCCACGGTGGTGTGCAGGACCCTCCCATCGCCGAGAGGCCGTCCATCTAGCGCCTCCACTGCCAATTGAGAGTTACAGGAGATTAATGGGAGTTGTTGTTGTTGGGCAAACTCGTGAGACATAAAGTTCCCGGCTGCTCCTGAGTCTAATAGAGCTGATGTGGATATATGATTGCCCTCTAGAGATAATACTATAGGTACTTTGATGCAAGAACTGGAGTGATGTGCTTGAACACAAGGACTCACCGAAGAGGGATTACGAGGAGGTGGTCTTGTGGGGCAAAACGCCCTCAGATGGCCCGGTTGACCACAATAGAGGCAGAGATGTTGACGTATGCGGCGTTCTCGTTCTTCCGGAGTCAGGTGAGTATATCCGAGCTGCATGGGTTCAGTTTGAGACAGAGTGACCGGGTATTGTGTGCTGGTGGGTACCGTTCTGAGTGGACGACGTGAACGAATCAGATTGTCAATCTGAATGGTTAGTTCGATGAATTGATTCAGCGATCTCCCTTCATCTCGGCAGGCCAGTTCGGATTGCAACTCCAAGCTGAGTCCCTTGCGAAAGAGCAGTTTAAGTGTGCTCTCCACCCAGTCGGTTTGAGCTGCTAGAGTGCGAAATGTCAAAGCATATTCTGCTGCGGTATTCCTGCCCTGGCTCAACGCCAGTAGTCGGTCATCAGCTCTCATACCTCCCTCCGGGTGTTCAAATATTTCCCGGAAGCGTTGAAGAAAGGTACCAAACGATGGGAAAGCAGTGCCATCCTCTCTCCAAACCGCCGTCACCCACTCTAACGCCTTGTCAGTGAGGAGTGAGCATACCAAGGAAATCTTGCTGGCATCGGTGACATACATCGCTGGTTGTTGATCAATGAATAATGAACATTGCAGTAGAAATCCCTTACTTTTAGTTGGGTTGCCGTCAATTTATCAGGGAGAGCCAGACGTGGGTTAACTGTGAGTGACGGTGGTGGAGAAGCGCCCACACTCGCGTTCGGTTGAGGAGGGGCTGGGTTCGATTAGCGACACCGGCAACCTCTGTAGCGTCCTGACGAGTTCCTCTGTTACTGTAGTTAAATGGGTTAGCTGCTGTTGATGAATGGCGAGTTGGTTAGCTTGAGTGGAGATCTCCGTGGACATCTGAACCAGAGCTGCTGGATCGTGTGTTGGCGAAGTCTTCTGTAATGACGCTCCAGGAGAGTGAGGATCCATTTGCAGTTTTATTACAATCTTGACAATCTTGGTCGTACAAACAGGGTCAATAGCCAGCAGACACAACAGTAGGGATAAGGCAACTCGTAATCCAGGTACAGGCATAAGGTCAGGGCAGGCAGCAAGCTTACAACAATCAGTCCAGTAAAGAATATAGTCCAAGGCAGACAGCAAAGAATCAAGGAGGGAAAAACAGTCCAGAGTAAATCCACGGGTAGACAGACACAGGCGAAAAACGCTCAGAAATGATCACCAGGGCTAACAAGACTTCGCAAAGAGAGAGAGTTAGAGAGCACCTAAATAGTCTACTGATGGGAGTCAGGTGCAACGGTAATCAGAGCCAGGTATGTGGGAAATGAAGTTCAGGGGTTTAATACTCAGGAGAGGGTTCCCTCTGGTGGTGAGCAGGAGGAACAGCGAGAGTCTCGTTTGTGACACCTTTACTCTGTCTACTGTTCTCTCTACTGTTCTCTCAGTCCTTTACTCTGTCTACTGTTCTCTCTACTGTTCTCTCAGTCCTTTACTCTGTCTACTGTTCTCTCAGTCCTTTACTCTGTCTACTGTTCTCTCTACTGTTCTCTCAGTCATTTACTCTCTTAACTGTTCTCTCAAACCTTTACTCTCTCTACTGTTCTCTCAGTCCTTTACTTTCTCTGCTGTTCTCTCTACTGTTCTCTCAGTCCTTTACTCTCTCTACTGTTCTCTCAGTCCTTTACTCTCTCTACTGTTCTCTCAGTCCTTTACTCTCTCTACTGTTCTCTCAGTCCTTTACTTTCTCTGCTGTTCTCTCTACTGTTCTCTCAGTCCTTTACTCTGTCTACTGTTCTCTCAGTCCTTTACTCTGTCTACTGTTCTCTCTACTGTTCTCTCAGTCCTTTACTCTGTCTACTGTTCTCTCTACTGTTCTCTCAGTCCTTTACTCTGTCGACTGTTCTCTCTACTGTTCTCTCTACTGTTCTCTCAAACCTTTACTCTCTCTACTGTTCTCTCTACTGTTCTCTCTACTGTTCTCGTCAGTGCTTTACTCTGTCTACTGTTCTCTCTACTGTTCTCTCTACTGTTCCCTCAGTGCTTTACTCTGTCTACTGTTCTCTCTACTGTTCTCTCAGTGCTTTACTCTGTCTACTGTTCTCTCTACTGTTCTCTCAGTCCTTTACTCTGTCTACTGTTCTCTCTACTGTTCTTTCAGTCCTTTACTCTGTCTGCTGTTCTCTCTACTGTTCTCTCAGTCCTTTACTCTCTCTGCTGTTCTCTCTACTGTTCTCTCAGTCCTTTACTCTGTCTACTGTTCTCTCTACTGTTCTCTCAGTCCTTTACTCTGTCTACTGTTCTCTCAGTCCTTTACTCTGTCTACTGTTCTCTCTACTGTTCTCTCTACTGTTCTCTCAGTGCTTTACTCTGTCTACTGTTCTCTCTACTGTTCTCTCAGTGCTTTACTCTGTCTACTGTTCTCTCTACTGTTCTCTCAGTCCTTTACTCTCTCTACTGTTCTCTCAGTGCTTTACTCTGTCTACTGTTCTCTCAGTGCTTTACTCTGTCTACTGTTCTCTCTACTGTTCTCTCAGTCCTTTACTCTCTCTACTGTTCTCTCAGTGCTTTACTCTGTCTACTGTTCTCTCTACTGTTCTCTCAGTCCTTTACTCTGTCTACTGTTCTCTCTACTGTTCTCTCAGTCCTTTACTCTGTCTGCTGTTCTCTCTACTGTTCTCTCAGTCCTTTACTCTCTCTGCTGTTCTCTCTACTGTTCTCTCAGTCCTTTACTCTGTCTACTGTTCTCTCTACTGTTCTCTCTACTGTTCTCTCAGTCCTTTACTCTGTCTACTGTTCTCTCTACTGTTCTCTCAGTCCTTTACTCTGTCTACTGTTCTCTCTACTGTTCTCTCTACTGTTCTCTCAGTGCTTTACTCTCTCTACTGTTCTCTCAGTGCTTTACTCTGTCTACTGTTCTCTCTACTGTTCTCTCAGTGCTTTACTCTGTCTACTGTTCTCTCTACTGTTCTCTCAGTGCTTTACTCTGTCTACTGTTCTCTCTACTGTTCTCTCAGTCCTTTACTCTGTCTACTGTTCTCTCTACTGTTCTCTCAGTGCTTTACTCTGTCTACTGTTCTCTCTACTGTTCTCTCAGTGCTTTACTCTGTCTACTGTTCTCTCTACTGTTCTCTCAGTGCTTTACTCTGTCTGCTGTTCTCTCTACTGTTCTCTCAGTCCTTTACTCTCTCTACTGGTCTCTCTACTGTTCTCTCTACTGTTCTCTCAGTCCTTTACTCTGTCTGCTGTTCTCTCTACTGTTCTCTCAGTCCTTTACTCTCTCTGCTGTTCTCTCTACTGTTCTCTCAGTCCTTTACTCTGTCTACTGTTCTCTCTACTGTTCTCTCAGTCCTTTACTCTGTCTACTGTTCTCTCAGTCCTTTACTCTGTCTACTGTTCTCTCTACTGTTCTCTCTACTGTTCTCTCAGTGCTTTACTCTGTCTACTGTTCTCTCAGTCCTTTACTCTCTCTGCTGTTCTCTCTACTGTTCTCTCAGTCCTTTACTCTGTCTACTGTTCTCTCTACTGTTCTCTCAGTCCTTTACTCTCTCTACTGTTCTCTCTACTGTTCTCTCAGTGCTTTACTCTGTCTACTGTTCTCTCAGTGCTTTACTCTGTCTACTGTTCTCTCTACTGTTCTCTCAGTCCTTTACTCTGTCTACTGTTCTCTCTACTGTTCTCTCAGTCCTTTACTCTGTCTGCTGTTCTCTCTACTGTTCTCTCAGTCCTTTACTCTCTCTGCTGTTCTCTCTACTGTTCTCTCAGTCCTTTACTCTGTCTACTGTTCTCTCTACTGTTCTCTCAGTCCTTTACTCTGTCTACTGTTCTCTCTACTGTTCTCTCTACTGTTCTCTCAGTCCTTTACTCTGTCTACTGTTCTCTCTACTGTTCTCTCTACTGTTCTCTCAGTGCTTTACTCTGTCTACTGTTCTCTCTACTGTTCTCTCAGTCCTTTACTCTGTCTACTGTTCTCTCTACTGTTCTCTCTACTGTTCTCTCAGTGCTTTACTCTCTCTACTGTTCTCTCAGTGCTTTACTCTGTCTACTGTTCTCTCTACTGTTCTCTCAGTGCTTTACTCTGTCTACTGTTCTCTCTACTGTTCTCTCAGTGCTTTACTCTGTCTACTGTTCTCTCTACTGTTCTCTCAGTCCTTTACTCTGTCTACTGTTCTCTCTACTGTTCTCTCAGTGCTTTACTCTGTCTACTGTTCTCTCTACTGTTCTCTCAGTGCTTTACTCTGTCTACTGTTCTCTCTACTGTTCTCTCAGTGCTTTACTCTGTCTACTGTTCTCTCTACTGTTCTCTCAGTCCTTTACTCTGTCTACTGTTCTCTCTACTGTTCTCTCAGTGCTTTACTCTGTCTACTGTTCTCTCTACTGTTCTCTCAGTCCTTTACTCTCTCTGCTGTTCTCTCTACTGTTCTCTCAGTCCTTTACTCTGTCTACTGTTCTCTCTACTGTTCTCTCAGTCCTTTACTCTGTCTACTGTTCTCTCTACTGTTCTCTCTACTGTTCTCTAAGTCCTTTACTCTGTCTACTGTTCTCTCAATGCTTTACTCTGTCTACTGTTCTCTCTACTGTTCTCTCAGTGCTTTACTCTGTCTACTGTTCTCTCTACTGTTCTCTCTACTGTTCTCTAAGTCCTTTACTCTCTCTACTGTTCTCTCTACTGTTCTCTCTACTGTTCTCTCAGTCCTTTACTCTGTCTACTGTTCTCTCTACTGTTCTCTCTACTGTTCTCTCAGTCCTTTACTCTGTCTACTGTTCTCTCTACTGTTCTCTCAATGCTTTACTCTGTCTACTGTTCTCTCAGTCCTTTACTCTGTCTACTGTTCTCTCTACTGTTCTCTCTACTGTTCTCTCAGTCCTTTACTCTGTCTACTGTTCTCTCAATGCTTTACTCTGTCTACTGTTCTCTCAGTCCTTTACTCTGTCTACTGTTCTCTCTACTGTTCTCTCTACTGTTCTCTCAGTGCTTTACTCTGTCTACTGTTCTCTCTACTGTTCTCTCAGTCCTTTACTCTGTCTACTGTTCTCTCTACTGTTCTCTCTACTGTTCTCTCAATGCTTTACTCTGTCTACTGTTCTCTCAGTCCTTTACTCTGTCTACTGTTCTCTCTACTGTTCTCTCAGTGCTTTACTCTGTCTACTGTTCTCTCTACTGTTCTCTCAGTCCTTTACTCTCTCTGCTGTTCTCTCTACTGTTCTCTCAGTCCTTTACTCTGTCTACTGTTCTCTCTACTGTTCTCTCAGTCCTTTACTCTGTCTACTGTTCTCTCTACTGTTCTCTCTACTGTTCTCTAAGTCCTTTACTCTGTCTACTGTTCTCTCAATGCTTTACTCTGTCTACTGTTCTCTCTACTGTTCTCTCAGTGCTTTACTCTGTCTACTGTTCTCTCTACTGTTCTCTCTACTGTTCTCTAAGTCCTTTACTCTCTCTACTGTTCTCTCTACTGTTCTCTCTACTGTTCTCTCAGTCCTTTACTCTGTCTACTGTTCTCTCTACTGTTCTCTCTACTGTTCTCTCAGTCCTTTACTCTGTCTACTGTTCTCTCTACTGTTCTCTCAATGCTTTACTCTGTCTACTGTTCTCTCAGTCCTTTACTCTGTCTACTGTTCTCTCTACTGTTCTCTCTACTGTTCTCTCAGTCCTTTACTCTGTCTGCTGTTCTCTCTACTGTTCTCTCAGTGCTTTACTCTGTCTACTGTTCTCTCTACTGTTCTCTCAATGCTTTACTCTGTCTACTGTTCTCTCTACTGTTCTCTCAATGCTTTACTCTGTCTACTGTTCTCTCTACTGTTCTCTCTACTGTTCTCTCAGTGCTTTACTCTGTCTACTGTTCTCTCTACTGTTCTCTCAGTCCTTTATTCTCTACTGGTCTCTCTCCTGTACTGTGAAGACAGCTGGGAACAGATAATTAACTAGTATTATATTGTATCTGTAGGCGTACTCTCTGTATCAAGCCAAGGGATGCTGGTGAGTCTAACTGCGACCCTCCCACTCATCAGACAGCCATCCAACAGTTCTCTCTTTAGCTCACCTCCTGTGATAAAAGCCTTCTGAGTCCAACCAAGCCCTATTCTCCATTCTCTTACCAATACTTTACACTAGTCACAGTGTTTTCATTATAAATAAGGGACTAATGAGTCAGAGCAAAATGTGAGAAATTACTAATTCATGCGTAACTGGACTGTTTCCTGTCAACACTGACAGTGACAGATACTATATAATCAGTATACTGTATATTTGGTTCATGCATGAATCCAACCTAGAACTATAGTGTTGCCAACACTCAGTGAGGGTTCAAACCCACTGACTCAGTGAGGGTTCAAACCCCCTGACCCAGTGAGGGTTCAAACCCCCTGACCCAGTGAGGGTTCAAACCCCCTGACTCAGTGAGGGTTCAAACCCCCTGACTCAGTGAGGGTTCAAACCCCCTGACCCAGTGAGGGTTCAAACCCACTGACTCAGTGAGGGTTCAAACCCCCTGACCCAGTGAGGGTTCAAACCCCCTGACCCAGTGAGGGTTCAAACCCCCTGACTCAGTGAGGGTTCAAACCCACTGACCCAGTGAGGGTTCAAACCCATTGACTCAGTGAGGGTTCAAACCCCCTGACCCAGTGAGGGTTCAAACCCACTGACCCAGTGAGGGTTCAAACCCATTGACCCAGTGAGGGTTCAAACCCCCTGACCCAGTGAGGGTTCAAACCCACTGACCCAGTGAGGGTTCAAACCCCCTGACCCAGTGAGGGTTCAAACCCCCTGACTCAGTGAGGGTTCAAACCCCCTGACTCAGTGAGGGTTCAAACCCCCCTCAGCCAGTGGAATCACATAATAGGTCAGGGGTATTCAAATCTTCCCCTGGAAGTCTGGACTGCTGCTGCGTGTCTGTTCTACCTGATCATTCATTGCACCACCTGGTGTCGCAGGTCTGAATCAGTCCCTGATTAGAGAGAAATAATGAAAAAAAAAAACAGTGGAACTGGCTTCGAGATCCAGAGTTGAGTTTGAGGAATATAGAGGGGACGTTACATCACACACCTGTTTGACGTTGTAGCCTGTCTTGGCGCTGGTCTCAATAAACATGACACTGAGCTCCTTGGCCCGCTGTTCTCCTTCCTCTATGGTGATCTGCCTGGGAGGGAGAATTATTAGGTTCAGTTATCATACATCATTATGACATTTAACAACATAAAGGTGAAAGATTGGGACCGACTGGTTAAGGAGGTATTCTACAGTACAACAGACTTGGTAGGGACCGACTGGGTAAGGAGGTATTCTACAGTACAACAGACTTGGTAGGGACCGACTGGGTAAGGAGGTATTCTACAGTACAACAGACTTGGTAGGGACCGACTGGGTAAGGAGGTATTCTACAGTACAACAGACTTGGTAGGGACCGACTGGTTAAGGAGGTATTCTCACAGTACAACAGACTTGGTAGGGACCGACTGGGTAAGGAGGTATTCCTACAGTACAACAGACTTGGTAGGGACCGACTGGGTAAGGAGGTATTCTACAGTACAACAGACTTGGTATGGACCGACTGGGTAAGGAGGTATTCTACAGTACAACAGACTTGGTAGGGACCGACTGGGTAAGGAGGTATTCTACAGTACAACAGACTTGGTAGGGACCGACTGGTTATGGAGGTATTCTACAGTACAACAGACTTGGTAGGGTCCCACTGGGAACAGGCATTTGATTGAGTTGTCAAATAACATGAATTCAATGTGAAATCCCCAAAAATGTTCACCATGTCATTGGATTTGGGTTAAGAGTTGCATGAAAAAAATTCAAACTTCCTTTACGTTGATGACGTTTTGTTAATCAAATCAGTTTTCCACATTTATTCAATGTCATCACATTGCTTTTTTTTTGTTGAAATGATGTGGAAGCAACGTTGATTCAACCAGTCTGTGCCCAACTGGGAAGTACTGTAGTCTACAGACTACAGCTACCAACAATCAGCCACATTATTCATTCACTCACTGGGCAGCACTGTCTGCCAGCACTCTCCCACTCTCCTAACATTAACTGATGGTGAAGCTGATTAATTTGGTTGTGGCCTGAGAAACTAATGAATTACTGCCTATTACTATAACTCTCTAATGAATTAGTCTGAGCTCCTGGGGATGGGAGAAAGGGGCAGTGTCAGGTGACAGAATGTAGCGACTAAATCTGGCATATTCATGTACAAATGTTGATTAATTTGCAATGGCCCTGTCAAAGAAAACCTATTAAGTAAAGTAGATGAGCATCAGCAATCCCTCACGTTTGAGGATGATCTCTTCTTCATAGGCTTTAGGTGGCTAGCTTGGTTTATTGGTTGGTTGAAGGTATTAGCATCAGCAATCCCGCAAGGGTTCATAGTATATGGTCAGGTGTACATGGACAAGGACAATAACATCCTGCTGACTACACAGACCAGCCTAGTAGCTAAACCAACTGTGTTACAATCACAGACCAGCCTGGTAGCTAAACCGACTGTGTTACAATCACAGACCAGCCTGGTAGCTAAACCAACTGTGTTACAATCACAGACCAGCCTGGTAGCTAAACCGACTGTGTTACAATCACAGACCAGCCTGGTAGCTAAACCGACTGTGTTACAATCACAGACCAGCCTGGTAGCTAAACCGACTGTGTTACAATCACAGACCAGCCTGGTAGCTAAACCGACTGTGTTACAAGCACAGACCAGCCTGGTAGCTAAACCAACTGTGTTACAATCACAGACCAGCCTGGTAGCTAAACCAACTGTGTTACAATCACAGACCAGCCTGGTAGCTAAACCAACTGTGTTACAATCACAGACCAGCCTGGTAGCTAAACCGACTGTGTTACAATCACAGACCAGTTACAATCACAGACCAGCCTGGTAGCTAAACCGACTGTGTTACAATCACAGACCAGCCTGGTAGCTAAACCGACTGTGTTACAATCACAGACCAGCCTGGTAGCTAAACCAACTGTGTTACAATCACAGACCAGCCTGGTAGCTAAACCAACTGTGTTACAATCACAGACCAGCCTGGTAGCTAAACCAACTGTGTTACAATCACAGACCAGCCTGGTAGCTAAACCAACTGTGTTACAATCACAGACCAGCCTGGTAGCTAAACCAACTGTGTTACAAGCACAGACCAGCCTGGTAGCTAAACCGACTGTGTTACAATCACAGACCAGCCTGGTAGCTAAACCAACTGTGTTACAATCACAGACCAGCCTGGTAGCTAAACCAACTGTGTTACAATCACAGACCAGCCTGGTAGCTAAACCGACTGTGTTACAATCACAGACCAGCCTGGTAGCTAAACCAACTGTGTTACAATCACAGACCAGCCTGGGAGCTAAACCAACTGTGTTACAATCACAGACCAGCCTGGTAGCTAAACCGACTGTGTTACAATCACAGACCAGCCTGGTAGCTAAACCGACTGTGTTACAATCACAGACCAGCCTGGTAGCTAAACCGACTGTGTTACAATCACAGACCAGTTACAATCACAGACCAGCCTGGTAGATAAACCGACTGTGTTACAATAAAAGACCAGCCTGGTAGCTAAACCGACTGTGTTACAATCACAGACCAGCCTGGTAGCTAAACCAACTGTGTTACAATCACAGACCAGCCTGGTAGCTAAACCGACTGTGTTACAAGCACAGACCAGGCTGGTAGCTAAACCAACTGTGTTACAATCACAGACCAGCCTGGTAGCTAAACCAACTGTGTTACAATCACAGACCAGCCTGGTAGCTAAACCAACTTTGTTACAAGCACAGACCAGCCTGGTAGCTAAACCAACTGTGTTACAATCACAGACCAGCCTGGTAGCTAAACCGACTGTGTTACAAGCACAGACCAGCCTGGTAGCTAAACCGACTGTGTTACAACACCCACTGTAGCTAAACCAACTGTGTTACAATCACAGACCAGCCTGGTAGCTAAACCAACTGTGTTACAATCACAGACCAGCCTGGTAGCTAAACCAACTTTGTTACAAGCACAGACCAGCCTGGTAGCTAAACCAACTGTGTTACAAGCACAGACCAGCCTGGTAGCTAAACCGACTGTGTTACAAGCACAGACCAGCCTGTGGTTTTCGGGGACAGGCAGGCAGGCTGGCAAGGTGCTGTAACCAGTCTGGCGTCTTGGTTCTCCTCAGCACAGCACAGAGAGAATCACAACAGCACAGAGAGAATCACAACAGCACAGAGAGAATAACAACAGCACAGAGAGAATCACAACAGCACAGAGAGAATCACAACAGCACAGAGAGAATCACAACAGCACAGAGAGAATCACAACAGCACAGAGAGAATCACAACAGCACAGAGAGAATAACAACAGCACAGAGAATCACAACAGCACAGAGAGAATCACAACAGCACAGAGAGAATCACAACAGCACAGAGAGAATCACAACAGCACAGAGAGAATCACAACAGCACAGAGAGAATAACAACAGCACAGAGAGAATCACAACAGCACAGAGAGAATAACAACAGCCAGGGTTGAGTCCCAAATGGCACCCTATTCCCTAAGCAGGGCTCAACTTGATTGAACGTTTACTACCACTTTCTGTTGACATGCATGTCCTCTGAGGGTTTAGGAGTGCTATTCTTGACAGAACAGATTCATAATGACCTACAGTATCTAAATGAATTCTGAAATATAATTTGTTGTGAAACACATTCATCATAACAAGCTACAGTTGAAGTCGGAATTTTTACATACACTTAGGTTGGAGTCATTAAAACTCGTTTTTCGACCACTCCACACATTTCTTGTTAACAAACTATAGTTTTGTCAAGTCGGTGAGGACATCTACTTTGTGCATGACACAAGTAATTTTTCCAACAATTGTTTACAGACAGATTATTTCACTTATAATTCACTGTATCACAATTCCAGTGGGTCAGAAGTTTACATACACTAAGTTGACTGTGCCTTTAAACAGCTTGGAAAATTCCAGAAAATGATGTCATGGCTTTAGAAGCTTCTGATAGGCTAATTGATATCATTTGAGTCAATTGGAGGTGTACCTGTAGATGTATTTCAAGGCCTACCTTCAAACTCAGTGCCTCTTTGCTTGACATCATGGAAGAATCAAAAGAAATCAGCGAAGACCTCAGAAAAAACATTGTAGACCTCCACAAGTCTGGTTCATCCTTGAGAGCAATTTCAAAACGCCTGAAGGTACCATGTTCATCTGTTCAAACAATAGTACGCAAGTATAAACACCATGGGACCACGCAGCCGTCATACCGCTCAGGAAGGAGACGCGTTCTGTCTCCTAGAGATGAACGTACTTTGGTGCAAAAATCAATCCCAGAACAACAGCAAAGGACCTTGTGAAGATGCTGGAGGAAACAGGTACAAAAGTATCTATATCCACAGTAAAACGAGTCCTATATCAACATAACCTGAAAGGCCGCTCAGCAAGGAAGAAGCCACTGCTCCAAAACCGCTATAAAAAAGACAGACTACGGTTTGCAACTGCACGTGGGGACAAAGATCGTACTTTTTGGAGAAATGTCCTCTGGTCTGATGAAACAAAAATAGAACTGTTTGGCCATAATGACCATCGTTATGTTTGGAGGAAAAAGGGGGATGCTTGCAAGCCGAAGAACACCATCCCAACCGTGCAGCACGGGGGTGGCAGCATCATGCTGTGGGGGTGCTTTGCTGCAAGAGGGACTGGTGCACTTCACAAAATAGATGGCATAATGAGGAAGGAAAATTATGTGGATATATTGAAGCAACATCTCAAGACATCAGTCAGGAAGTTAAAGCTTGGTCGCAAATGGGTCTTCCAAATGGACAATGACCCCAAGCATACTTCCAAAGTTGTGGCAAAATTGCTTAAGGACAACAAAGTCAAGGTATTGGAGTGGCCATCACAAAGCCCTGACCTCAATCCTATAGAACATTTGTGGGCAGAACTGAAAAAAGCGTGTGCGAGCAAGGAGGCCTACAAACCTGACTCCAGTTACACCAGCTCTGTCAAGAGGAATGGGCCAAAATTCACCCAACTTATTGTGGGAAGCTTGTGGAAGGCTACCCGAAACGTTTGACCCAAGTTAAACAATTTAAAGGCAATGCTACCAAATACTAATTGAGTGTATGTAAACTTCTGACCCACTGGGAATGTGATGAAAGAAATAAAAGCTGAAATAAATCATTCGCTCTACTATTATTCTGACATGTCACATTCTTAAAATAAATAAAGTGGTGATCCTAACTGACCTAAGACAGGGAATTTTTACTAGGATTAAATGTCAGGAATTGTGAAAACGGAGTTTAAATGTATTTGGCTAAGGTGTATGTAAACTTCCGACTTCAACTGTAGCTATTGTAACTAAATTACCTTCTCAGATCTAAAAAAAAAAAAGATATATGTTACTGGGAAAAAGCATGACTTAAATCAAACAGTATCATTAAAAGGTGAGAAGAAGCAAACTGTCAGCTTTAAGAAACGCATGGGGGATATTCTGTACTAGATATTAATCTGGCTCTGGAGCTCTATTTACTGTATACTACCACCTGACAGTGGTGCTATCTCTGGAGCTCTATTCACTGTATACTACCACCTGACAGTGGTGCTATCTCTGGAGCTCTATTCACTGTATACTACCACCTGACAGTGGTGCTATCTCTGGAGCTCTATTCACTGTATACTACCACCTGACAGTGGTGCTATCTCTGGAGCTCTATTCACTGTATACTACCACCTGACAGTGGTGCTATCTCTGGAGCTCTATTCACTGTATACTACCACCTGACAGTGGTGCTATCTCTGGAGCTCTATTCACTGTATACTACCACCTGACAGTGGTGCTATCTCTGGAGCTCTATTTACTGTATACTACCACCTGACAGTGGTGCTATCTCTGGAGCTCTATTCACTGTATACTACCACCTGACAGTGGTGCTATCTCTGGAGCTCTATTCACTGTATACTACCACCTGACAGTGGTGCTATCTCTGGAGCTCTATTCACTGTATACTACCACCTGACAGTGGTGCTATCTCTGGAGCTCTATTCACTGTATACTACCACCTGACAGTGGTGCTATCTCTGGAGCTCTATTCACTGTATACTACCACCTGACAGTGGTGCTATCTCTGGAGCTCTATTCACTGTATACTACCACCTGACAGTGGTGCTATCTCTGGAGCTCTATTCACTGTATACTACCACCTGACAGTGGTGCTATCTCTGGATACATGACTGTACAATACCTCTGGGTTATCCCAGCATTCTATATTCATCATCAGTGCCTTCGGAAAGTATTCAGATCCCTTGACTTTTTCCACATTTTGTTACGCTACAGCCTTATTCTAAAATGCATTAAAAAAAAAAATCCTCAGCAATCTGCACACAATACCCCATAATGACAAAGCGAAAACAGGTTTAGAATGTTTTAGCAAATGTATTACAAACAAAAAACAGAAATACCTTATTTACATAAGTATTCAGACCCTTTGCTATGAGAATCGAAATTGAGCTCAGGTGCATCCTGTTTCCATTGATCATCATTGGGATGTTTTTACAACTTGATTGGAGTCCACCTGTGGTAAATTCAATTGATTGCACTTTTATTGAATTTTTTTACATTTTAGTCATTTACAGTTAGTGAGTGCATACATTTTCATACTGGCCCCCCGTGGGAATCGAACCCACAACCCTGGCGTTGCAAGCGCCATGCTCTACCAACTGAGCTACACAGTTTGGAAAGGCACACACCTGTCTATATAAGGTCCCACAGTTGTCAGAGCAAAAACCAAGCCATGAGGTCGAAGGAATTGTCCGTAGTGCTCAGAGACAGGATTGTGTCGAGGCACAGATCTGGGGAATGGTACCAAAAAATGTCTGCAGCATTGAAGGTCCCCAAGAACACAGTGGCCTCTGTCATTCTTAAATCAAAGAAGTTTGGAACCACCAAGACTCTTCCTAGAGCTGGTCGCCTGGCCAAACTGAGCAATCGGGGGGAAAGGGCCTTGGTCAGGGAGGTGAGCAAGAATTCAGGATCGAGGCAAAGATGAACGGAGCAAAGTACAGAGAGATCCTTGATGAAAACCTGCTCCAGAGTGCTCAGGACTTCAGACTGGGGCGAAGGTTCACCTTCCAACAGGACAACGACCCTAAGCACACAACCAATACAACGCAGGAGTGGCTTCGGTACAAGTCTCTGAATGTCCTTGAGTGGCCCAGCCAGAGCCCGGACTTGAGCCCGGAATTCATACCGATTGAAGATCTCTGGAGAGACCTGAAAATAGCTGTGCATCAACGCTTCCCATCCAAACTGACAGAGCTTGAGAGGATCTGCAGAGAAGAATGGGAAAATCTCCCCAAATACAGGTGTGCCAAGCTTGTAGCGTCATACCCAAGAAGACTCGAGGCTGTAATCGCTGCCAAAGGTGCTTCAACAAAGTACTGAGTAAAGGGTCTGAATACTTATGTAAATTTGATATTTCCGTTTTTTGCATAAATGTATAAAAACTTGTTTTTGCTTTGTCATTATGGGGTATTGTGAGGAAAAAAACAATTTAATGAATTTCAGAATAAGGCTGTAACGTAACAAAATGTGGAAAAAGTCAAGGGGTCTGAATACACTGTAGGCCTACCCTAGCTCGTCAGGTCCACTGAGGAGGAGGAGGAGGAGGAGGAGGAGGAGCAGAAGAAGAAGAAGAAGAAGAAGAGGAAGAAGAAGAAGAAGGAGAAGAAGAGGAAGAAGAAGAAGAAGAAGAAGGAGAAGAAGAGGAAGAAGCAATAACATCATCACATTGCAATAAGCTGCATCCTAGACACCCACACCAGTCCTGGCAGCACAGGCAGGTCTCTGCTGATAAAGTCTATCCCATCAGGTTGTGGAGAAGGCTGAAGGAAGTCGTACGCCTAGCTCCTTACGAAATTCATTCTAAGGCCTAGATTCAATCAGATTAGGCGTTAACCCGGCGAAAGCAGACACCCGCATAGCGGATGTTTTGGCGTGTCGGAGGAGTAACTGCGATGGAGGTGTAACTACGTTGGAGGCTTGAAATCGGCGAGCAGCTGCTCTTGCGATCATTGTCACGAAGCCACACCCGCCCCACTTGCATTAGAAGTTCAGAATGAAAAAGTGTAGATATGTAGAAATAGTGTATAGAAATAATGTATAGAAATAATGACGCTCAAATTGAAAAATCATTAAAGAAAATGAAGAGGATTTCTATCATCCTAATGTAAATTAAGTTTCTATATGGAGGTGTAGATTACATCACATTCCAGTGTTCAAACATGTAAAAAAGGCTGCATGGGATTTCTGTTAATGCGACTCCGTGCAGCCAATGGCAATGTCCGCTTTAGGTATAATGCCAGGAGCCACTTGTGGATTGGACAGCTCTAAGGCAGTTCCACCTCCGACACCGTCAGAACAACCGCTGTGCGGATGTTGGCTAAAGCGGATCTGAATGAATCAAGCCCTTAATCTTAATTTTTAAGGTGATGACTGCACTTTCCTTCTTAACACAATACCACAATGAATGTAAGTCCACATGTCAAAGGAAAAACTATGACGCCCCACGGGGGGTTCGAACTTATGTGGCAAGTGGTGAAAAGTGTCAGGAACTCAACCTGGTCTCAGAGCATTTTGTATTATCCTGTACGTAAATCCGACACAGTCCATTAGTATGAGATGTTACGTTTCGTATGGTACAATATACAAATCACAGGAGGCTGGTGGCACCTTAATTGGGGAGGACAGGCTCATAGAAATGGCTGGAACAGAATAAATGGAATGGCATTCCATTCACTCCATTCCAGCCATTATTATGAGCCGTCCTCCCCTCAGCAGCCTCCTGTGATGCAAAAGTATGTGGACACCCCTTCTAATTAGTGGATTCGGCTATTTCAGCCACACCCATTGCTGACAGGTGTATAAAATCGAGCACACAGCCATGCAATCTCCATAGACAAACATTGGCAGTAGAATGGCCTTACTGAAGAGCTCACTGACTTTCAATATGGCACCATCATAGGATGCCACCTTTCCAACAAGTTAGTTCGTCAAATTTCTGCCCTGCTAGAGCTGCCCCGGTCAACTGTAAGTGGTGCTATTGTGAAGTGGAAACGTCTAGGAGCAACAACGGCTCAGCCGCGAAGTGGTAGGCCACACAAGCTCACAGAACGGGACCGCTGAGTGCTGAAGTGCGTAGGACGCAAAAACCGATTGTCCTCGGTTGCAACACTCACTACCGAGTTCCAAACTGCCTCTGGAAGTAACGTCAGCACAAGAACTGTTCGTCGGGAGCTTCATGAAATGGGTTCCCATGGCCGAGCAGCCGCACACAAGTCTAAGATCACCATGCGCAATGCCAAGCGTCGGCTGGAGTGGTGTAAAGCTTGCCGCCATTGGACTCTGGAGCAGTGGAAACGCATTTTCTGGAGTGATTAATCACGCTTCACCATCTGGCAGTCCGACGGACGAATCTGGGTTTGGCAGATGCCAGGAGAACGCTACCTGCCCCAATGCATAGTGCCAACCGTAAAGTTTGGTGGAGGAGGAATAATGGTCTAGGGCTGTTTTTCATGGTTCGAGTTAGGCCCCTTAGTTCCAGTGAAGGGAAATCTTAACGCTACAGCATATAATGGCATTCAAGACGATTCTGTGCTTCCAACTTTTTGTCAACAGTTTGGGGAAGGCCCTATCTTGTTTCAGCATGACAATGCCCCCGTGGACAAAGCAAGGTCCGTACAGAAATGGTTTGTCGAGATCGGTGTGGAAGAACTTGACTGGCCTGCACAGAGCCCTGACCGTAACCCCATCTAACAACTTTGGGATGAATTGGAACGCCGACTGCGAGCCAGGCATAATCGCCCAACATCAGTGCCCGACCTCACTAATGCTCTTGTGGCTGAATGGAAGCAAGTCCCCGCAGCAATGTTCGAACATCTAGTGGAAAGCCTTCCCAGAAGAGTGGAGGCTGTTATAGCAGCAAAGGAGAACCAACTCCATAATAATGCCCATGATTTTGGAATGAGATGTTCGACGAGCAGGTGTCCACATACTTTTGGCCACGTAGTGTATGTATTATGGTATGTATTAATTTGTGGATGTCCATCACCCATTTCGTATGATATGTTATGGATTACAATTCGTATTATATGTTACGAATTTTGCCAAACAAATGAATACTAGCTAGGTGGCTTACGTTAGCTAGCTGGCTAATGTTAGCTGGGCTAGGGGTTAGGGTTAAGTTTAGGACTTGTTAAATGGTTAAGATTAGGGTTAGGGGAAGGGTTAGCTAACATGCTAAGTAGTTGCAAAGTAGCTAGAAAAAAAGTAGTAAGTAGTTGAAAAGTTGCTAATTAGCTAAAATGCTAAAGTTGTCCGTGATGAGATTCGAACTTGGAACCTTTGGGTTGCTAGACGTTTGCATTATAAGCCCACCCCACCCTACTTTTGTTTTTGCCTTAAGTAACCATCTGTCTTATGTAACCTTACCAAAACTTAACATATCATACTAATTTGAGTGTCCCGGGTTTTCTTTTAGCACGTTACGAGGGCACTATGTTCATCCACCTCTGGCCTGCTAGCCCCCCCCTACCTCTACGGAAGCACAGTTCCCGCTCAGCCCAGTCAAAGCTATTCGCTGCTCTGGCACCCCAATGGTGGAACGAGCTCCCCCATGACGCCAGGACAGCGGAGTCACTGACCACCTTCCGGAGACACTTGAAACCCTACCTCTTTAAGGAATACCTGGAATAGTATAAAAGTAATCCTTCTACCCCCCACCCCACATAAAAAAATAAATAAAAAAAAGTGGAGGTCCTACTGGCTATCATAAGTTGAATGCACCAATTTGTAAGGCGCTCTGGAAAAGAGCGTCTGCTAAATGACGTAAATGTACGTGTAAATGTACGTGTAGTCTATGAGACCGGGCTGAGGAACTAGGCATCCTATCACCGTGTTTTCATCATGTGATGCAGTTAAATTTGAGTATCAGAATGTGCCGGTGGACTTCTGGTAAGGATGCATTAGTGAAAAAGTTACCGGGGATATAACGATGTGCTCAGCTGGCCATCCTCAGCATCGTGGCTGATTTGGCCAGGTTGGCCTTTGAGAAAAGCTAGCAGCCAGCCATTTTAGACCAATGGTTTTTTAACAATGGTCTAAGCAAAAGTTCACAAGTATGGCGCCCCAGAGGGTTTCACTCTGCGTTGTGTTGCATTGGATTTGACCGAAACCTATAGCTTTTAATTTAGTCAAGAAAGTTATTTTCTTTGCCGTGTTGTCTTGCAGTATTAGTTAAAGGCCTTGTTGCAAACAGAATGGATGATTTGAAGTGATAAAAAAAAAAATACAGTCTTCTTTTCACTTTGTCATAAAGGTCAGTAATGTGGAGTTAATGCAATGTTGTTGTATTTTTTGTACTTTCAAGTATTGTTGTGGCAGAATCATGTTATGTGTATGCGAACTCCATCTAGTTAAGACTGTGTGCCTGAACAGAGTGTATGCAAATAACCCTTTAAGTTTCATTTCCATGGACTCTCTCCAAGCATCAGATACTCCCACTGAAATATGATGAATCACAGACATTGACAGACCTCAGATAATGTAGAGAGGCAGGGTAGGGGGGCAGTCACTAGAATACAAAGCATACAAGACTGTGTTGAACATTGGTGAAAAGGTATGGTGAGAATGTCCCCTGTAAACTCAATTGATTGAAACACTGATTGTAACTTATGTGGCCTATATCATATGATGCAAAACGCATCATACAGGGATGATTTCTGTATTTTGGAAGTTACATATCTTGAGAACTTGATTGCTGACAAGCAAAACATTTTGGGAATATGTCAACAATGGAGTAGTGAAACAAATACCAAAGGATAGTTTTTGGTGGAGTTTTCCTTTAACACACTGCACCATGGCTACAGGACAGCCTTAACACACTGCAACATGGCTACAGCACAGCCTTAACACACTGCAACATGTCTACACACCAGCCTTAACACACTGCAACATGGCTACAGGACAGCCCAGCCTTAACACACTGCAACATGTCTACAGGACAGCCCAGCCTTAACACACTGCAACATGGCTACAGGACAGCCCAGCCTTAACACACTGCACCATGGCTACAGCCCAGCCTTAACACACTGCAACATGGCTACAGGACAGCCCAGCCTTAACACACTGCAACATGTCTACACACCAGCCTTAACACACTGCAACATGTCTACAGGACAGCCCAGCCTTAACACACTACAACATGGCTACAGCCCAGCCTTAACACACTGCAACATGGCTACAGCCCAGCCTTAACACACTGCAACATGGCTACAGCCCAGCCTTAACACACTGCACCATGGCTACAGGACAGCCCAGCCTTAACACACTGCAACATGGCTACAGGACAGCCTTAACACACTGCAACATGGCTACAGGACAGCCTTAACACACTGCAACATGGCTACAGCCCAGCCTTAACACACTGCACCATGGCTACAGGACAGCCTTAACACACTGCAACATGGCTACAGGACAGCCTTAACACACTGCAACATGGCTACAGCCCAGCCTTAACACACTGCAACATGGCTACAGGACAGCCCTTAACACACTGCAACATGGCTACAGCCCAGCCTTAACACACTGCAACATGGCTACAGCCCAGCCTTAACACACTGCAACATGGCTACAGGACAGCCTTAACACACTGCAACATGGCTACAGCCCAGCCTTAACACACTGCACCATGGCTACAGGACAGCCTTAACACACTGCAACATGGCTACAGGACAGCCTTAACACACTACACCATGGCTACAGGACAGCCCAGCCTTAACACACTGCAACATGGCTACAGGACAGCCCAGCCTTAACACACTGCAACATGGCTACAGGACAGCCCAGCCTTAACACACTGCAACATGGCTACAGGACAGCCCAGCCTTAACACACTGCAACATGGCTACAGGACAGCCCAGCCTTAACACACTGCAACATGGCTACAGGACAGCCTTAACACACTACAACATGGCTACAGGACAGCCCAGCCTTAACACACTACAACATGTCTACACACCAGCCTTAACACACTGCAACATGGCTACAGGACAGCCTTAACACACTGCAACATGTCTACACACCAGCCTTAACACACTGCAACATGGCTACAGCCCAGCCTTAACACACTGCACCATGGCTACAGGACAGCCCAGCCTTAACACACTGCAACATGTCTACACACCAGCCTTAACACACTGCAACATGGCTACAGGACAGCCTTAACACACTGCAACATGTCTACACACCAGCCTTAACACACTACAACATGGCTACAGCCCAGCCTTAACACACTGCAACATGGCTACAGCCCAGCCTTAACACACTGCAACATGGCTACAGCCCAGCCTTAACACACTGCAACATGGCTACAGCCCAGCCTTAACACACTACAACATGGCTACAGCCCAGCCTTAACACACTGCAACATGGCTACAGCCCAGCCTTAACACACTGCACCATGGCTACGGGACAGCCCAGCCTTAACACACTGCAACATGGCTACAGCCCAGCCTTAACACACTGCAACATGGCTACAGCCCAGCCTTAACACACTGCAACATGGCTACAGCCCAGCCTTAACACACTGCAACATGGCTACAGGACAGCCCAGCCTTAACACACTGCAACATGGCTACAGGACAGCCCAGCCTTAACACACTGCACCATGGCTACAGGACAGCCCAGCCTTAACACACTGCAACATGTCTACAGGACAGCCTTAACACACTGCACCATGGCTACAGGACAGCCCAGCCTTAACACACTGCAACATGGCTACAGGACAGCCTTAACACACTGCAACATGGCTACAGCCCAGCCTTAACACACTGCAACATGGCTACAGGACAGCCCAGCCTTAACACACTACAACATGGCTACACACCAGCCTTAACACACTGCAACATGGCTACAGGACAGCCTTAACACACTACAACATGGCTACAGGACAGCCCACCTTAACACACTACAACATGGCTACACACCAGCCTTAACACACTGCAACATGGCTACAGGACAGCCTTAACACACTGCAACATGTCTACACACCAGCCTTAACACACTGCAACATGGCTACAGCCCAGCCTTAACACACTGCACCATGGCTACAGGACAGCCCAGCCTTAACACACTGCAACATGGCTACACACCAGCCTTAACACACTGCAACATGTCTACACACCAGCCTTAACACACTGCAACATGTCTACACACCAGCCTTAACACACTGCAACATGTCTACACACCAGCCTTAACACACTGCAACATGTCTACAAGACAGCCCAGCCTTAACACACTGCAACATGTCTACACACCATCCTTAACACACTGCAACATGTCTACACACCAGCCTTAACACACTGCAACATATCTACAAAATAGCCTTTTGCTCTTATTAATATCTCATGTGGTAGCTAGCTGATCTAATCCCTGTCCTACAGTCTGATCTAATCCCTGTCCTACAGCCTGATCTAATCCCTGTCCTACAGTCTGATCTAATCCCTGTCCTACAGCCTGATCTAATCCCTGTCCTACAGCCTGATCTAATCCCTGTCCTACAGCCTGATCTAAACCCTGTCCTACAGTCTGATCTAATCCCTGTCCTACAGTCTGATCTAATCCCTGTCCTACAGTCTGATCTAATCCCTGTCCTACAGTTTGATCTAATCCCTGTCCTACAGCCTGATCTAATCCCTGTCCTACAGCCTGCTCTAATCCCAGTCCTACAGCCTGCTCTAATCCCTGTCCTACAGCCTGATTTAATCCCAGTCCTACAGCCTGATATAATCCCTGTCCTACAGCCTGCTCTAATCCCTGTCCTACAGCCTGATCTAATCCTTGTCCTACAGCCTGATCTAATCATTGTACTACAGCCTGATCTAATCCCTGTCCTACAGCCTACTGTAATCCCTGTTCTACAGCCTGCTCTAATCCCTGTCCTACAGCCTGATCTAATTCCTGTCCTACAGCCTGATCTAATTCCTGTCCTACATCCTGCTTTAATCCTTGTACTACAGCCTGATCTAATCCCTGTCCTACAGCCTGATCTAATCCCTGTCCTACAGCCTGATCTAATCCCTGTTCTACAGCCTGCTCTAATCCCTGTCCTACAGCCTGCTTTAATCCCTGTCCTACAGCCTGATCTAATTCCTGTCCTACATCCTGCTTTAATCCCTGTCCTACAGCCTGATCTAATCCCTGTCCTACAGCCTGATCTAATCCTTGTCCTACAGCCTGATCTAATTCCTGTCCTACATCCTGCTTTAATCCCTGTCCTACAGCCTGATATAATCCCTGTCCTACAGCCTGCTCTAATCCCTGTCCTACAGCCTGATCTAATCCTTGTCCTACAGTCTGCTCTAATCCCCATCCTAAAGCCTGCTCTAATCCCTGTCCTACACCTGATCTAATCCTTGTTCTACAGCCTGATCTAATTCCTGTCCTACATCCTACTGTAATCCCTGTTCTACAGCCTGATCTAATCCCTGTCCTACAGCCTGCTCTAATCCCTGTCCTACAGCCTGATCTAATCCTTGTCCTACAGTCTGCTCTAATCCCCATCCTACAGCCTGCTCGAATCCCTGTCCTACACCTGATCTAATCCTTGTCCTACAGCCTGATCTAATTCCTGTCCTACATCCTACTGTAATCCATGTCATACAGCCTGCTCTAATCCCTGTCCTACAGCCTGATTTAATCCCAGTCCTACAGCCTGATATAATCCCTGTCCTACAGCCTGCTCTAATCCCTGTCCTACAGTCTGATCTAATCCCTGTCCTACAGCCTGATCTAATCCCTGTCCTACAGCCTGCTCTAATCCCTGTCCTACAGCCTGCTCTAATCCCAGTCCTACAGCCTGCTCTAATCCCTGTCCTACAGCCTGATTTAATCCCAGTCCTACAGCCTGATATAATCCCTGTCCTACAGCCTGCTCTAATCCCTGTCCTACAGCCTGATCTAATCCTTGTCCTACAGCCTGATCTAATCATTGTACTACAGCCTGATCTAATCCCTGTCCTACAGCCTACTGTAATCCCTGTTCTACAGCCTGCTCTAATCCCTGTCCTACAGCCTGATCTAATTCCTGTCCTACAGCCTGATCTAATTCCTGTCCTACATCCTGCTTTAATCCTTGTACTACAGCCTGATCTAATCCCTGTCCTACAGCCTGATCTAATCCCTGTCCTACAGCCTGATCTAATCCCTGTTCTACAGCCTGCTCTAATCCCTGTCCTACAGCCTGCTTTAATCCCTGTCCTACAGCCTGATCTAATTCCTGTCCTACATCCTGCTTTAATCCCTGTCCTACAGCCTGATCTAATCCCTGTCCTACAGCCTGATCTAATCCTTGTCCTACAGCCTGATCTAATTCCTGTCCTACATCCTACTGTAATCCCTGTCCTACAGTCTGCTCTAATCCCCATCCTACAGCCTGCTCGAATCCCTGTCCTACACCTGATCTAATCCTTGTCCTACAGCCTGATCTAATTCCTGTCCTACATCCTACTGTAATCCATGTCATACAGCCTGATCTAATCCTTGTCCTACAGCCTGATCTAATCCCTGTCCTACAGCCTACTGTAATCCCTGTTCTACAGCCTGCTCTAATCCCTGTCCTACAGCCTGATAAAATCCTTGTCCTACAGCCTGCTCTAATCCCCGTCCTACAGCCTGCTCTAATCCCTGTCATACAGCCTAATCTCTGACCTACAGCCTGATCTAATCCCTGTCATACAGCCTAATCTAATCCCTGACCTACAGCCTGATTTAATCCCTGTCATACAGCCTAATCTAATCCCTGACCTACAGCCTGATCTAATCCCTGTCATACAGCCTAATCTAATCCCTGACCTACAGCCTGATCTAATCCCTGTCCTACAGCCTGATCTAATCCCAGTCCTACAGCCTGATCTAATCCCTGTCCTACAGCCTGATCTAATCCCAGTCCTACAGCCTGATCTAATCCCAGTCCTACAGCCTGATCTAAACCCTGTCCTACAACCTGATCTAATCCCTGTCACACAGCCTGATCTAATCCCAGTCACACAGCCTGATCTAATCCCAGTCCTACAGCCTGATCTAATCCCTGTCATACAACCTGATCTAATCCCTGTCCTACAGCCTGCTCTAATCCCAGTCACACAGCCTGATCTAATCCCAGTCCTACAGCCTGATCTAATCCCTGTCATACAGCCTGATCTAATCCCTGTCACACAGCCTGATCTAATCCCAGTCACACAGCCTGATCTAATCCCAGTCCTACAGCCTGATCTAATCCCTGTCATACAACCTGATCTAATCCCTGTCCTACAGCCTGCTCTAATCCCTGTCATACAGCCTGATCTAATCCCTGTCATACAGCCTGATCTAATCCCTGTCCTACAGCCTGCTCTAATCCCTGTCATACAGCCTGATCTAATCCCTGTCATACAGCCTGATCTACATTTTACATTTACATTTTAGTCATTTAGCAGACGCTCTTATCCAGAGCGATTTACAGTTAGTGAATTATTTTTTTTTTATACTGGCCCCCCGTGGTAAACGAACCCACATCCCTGCCGGCCAAACCCTCCCCTACCTTGGACGACGCTGGACCAATTGTGCGCCGCCCATGGGTCTCCTGGTCGCGGCCGGCTGCGACAGAGCCTGGACTCGAACCAGGATCTCTAGTGGCACAGCTAGCACTGCGATGCAGTGCCTTAGACCACTGCGCCACTCGCCATCTAATCCCTGTCCTACAGCCTGATCTAATCCCTGTCATACAGCCTGATCTAATCCCTGTCATACAGCCTGCTCTAATCCCTGTCATACAGCCTAATCTAATCCCTGTCCTACAGCCTGATCTAATCCCTGTCATACAGCCTAATCTAATCCCTGTCATACAGCCTGATCTAATCCCTGTCATACAGCCTGATCTAATCCCTGTCATACAGCCTGATCTAATCCCTGTCCTACAGCCTGATCTAATCCCTGTCCTACAGCCTGCTCTAATCCCTGTCCTACAGCCTGAAACAGCTTTTATCTGCCGTTATGGCCGCCTTCCTTGAATGTTAATTGACTGATCCAGTCAGTCTGACTCAGGAAACTGCCTTGCACAGCACTTTTTATCTGCCTTCCCTAGATCAATTAGACACTGGGTGTGCGTCCCAAATGGCACCATATTCCCTATATAGTGCACTACTTTTGACCAGGTTTGTGTCAGAATTAGTGCACTATGCAAGGAATAGGGTGCTATTTGGGATCTATCCTCTGGCTCTGAGACGTGAGCGGTGGGAGTATCAGCTGCAGGAGCGGTAGGGGCGTGTCCTAACCTATCCTCAGACAGCTCTGCCTGCCATGTTAACGACCCTGTAAACACTATTATTACTGCGCAGGCTAGAGACGCTGACCATCACTATGAAGTTGGGTTTGTCTTCGTCCCAAATGGGCACCCTATTCCCCGTTATAGTGCTTTACTTTACCCGTAGGGCCGCCTGGTCAAACGTAGTGCACTTTCAAGGGAATAGGGTGCCATTTGGTCTCGTGTGGCTCAGTTGGTAGAGCGTGGCGCTTGCAACGCCAGGGTTGTGGGTTCGATTCCCACAAGGGAACAGTATGGGGAAAAAATATAAAAAATGTATGCACTCACTGATGTGAGTCGCTCTGGATGAGTGCGTCTGCTAAATTATTTAAACACTTAAAAATATAAATATATATTGGATATAATAGGCTTTGTGTGTGGTGGTTTAGCATGGCCTGTACCAGCCAGAGGTGTCATTGGGTTCGTTGGATACAGATAGAGAGACAGACTGAGGCATACCACTCTATGTCTTCATGTTTAATTAAATGTGTCTGAAGCCTGAAAAACACCAACTAAAAGCCTTGTCACTCCCCCGGTCCATAAATAAGACCCTTGCTTTTTAACACAGCATGACATGCATGTGGCTCCTACCACAGTCCTCATCATCCGTCTAAGGCTGCTACAGAAATCATGACCGAATGTAACACTTCATACCTCTTATCTCCCAAGTCTGTTTTGTTGCCGACGAGCATGATAATGACATCACTTCCTCTCTCTGTTCTGACATCATCGATCCATTTGGAAGTTTGCTGGAAGGAGTTCACATCTGTTGAGGAATAGCAGAAGCAAAATGGTATTTCAAGTGGATTCAATATCAGATATTGTTTAAACTTGCCTTTTGCCAAAAACTGGTTACGCATACAATGTATACAGACACACTGAATAAATTCAATATTCACAAATGTAATTTGCATATCACCTCAGATATAAGATGAAAATAACAAATGTTAGACAATTTCTAAGTGGGTTTGGTAGATTCCACGTACTATTCAGATAGTATTTGATACTATTCCTATCAATCCATTCCTATTGACTTGACACACCCCTCTTCCATTCAGAACGCAGGACTGGGTGTCCCTGTGATCAAAGGCTGTACCACATCACAGGGAATTGACAAGGAACACCCACTGCTCCTTCGCTTCAAGGTGAAACGAAAACACAGCCTTCTGGGAAGGGAGCCACGTTAGCTATACAATTAGCTTAACTGTTCATCTCCTGAGGGTTAGGGTCTTAAAGATGACCGTGTGTGTGTGTGTGTGTGTGTGTGTGTGTGTGTGTGTGTGTGTGTGTGTGTGTGTGTGTGTGTGTGTGTGTGTGTGTGTGTGTGTGTGAGTGTGTGTGTGTGTGTGTGTGTGTGTGTATGTGTGTGTGTGTGTGTGTGTGTGTGTGTGTGTGTGTGTGTGTGTGTGTGTGTGTGTGTGTGTGTGTGTGTGTGTGTGTGTGTGTGTGTGTGTGTGTGTGTGTGTGTGTGTGTGTGTGTGTGTGTGTGTGTGTGTGAGAGTGTGTGTGGTCTTAAACATGACCGGCTCCACTCCATCACAAACATATTAAACCACTGCCTCTGATGGACTCAATGGGATCTGAGACAATACAAATGTCACAGTTTATTGTGGAGAACAGAGAAACAACCTGATCAAATCTACAAGGACTGACTTACATGGTTATAGACTGACTTCCATGGTTATAGACTGACTTACATGGTTATAGACTGATTTACATGGTTATAGACTGATTTACATGGTTAGACTGATTTACATGGTTATAAACTGACTTCCATGTTATAGACTGACTTACATGGTTATACTGATTTACATGGTTATACTGATTTACATGGTTATAGACTGACTTACATGGTTATAGACTGACTTACATGGCTATAGACTGACTTACATGGTTATAGACTGACTTACATGGTTATAGACTGACTTCCATGGTTATACTGATTTACATGGTTATACTGATTTACATGGTTATAGACTGACTTACATGGTTATAGACTGACTTACATGGTTATAGACTGACTTACATGGTTATAGACTGACTTCCATGGTTATACTGATTTACATGGTTATAGACTGACTTCCATGGTTATAGACTGATTTACATGGTTATAGACTGACTTACATGGTTATAGACTGACTTCCATGGTTATAGACTGACTTACATGGTTATAGACTGACTTACATGGTTATAGACTGACTTACATGGTTATAGACTGACTTACATGGTTATAGACTGATTTACATGGTTATAGACTGACTTACATGGTTATAGACTGACTTACATGGTTATAGACTGATTTACATGGTTATAGACTGACTTACATGGTTATAGACTGACTTACATGGTTATAGACTGACTTACATGGTTATAGACTGATTTACATGGTTATAGACTGACTTACATGGTTATAGACTGACTTACATGGTTATAGACTGACTTACATGGTTATAGACTGATTTACATGGTTATAGACTGACTTACATGGTTATAGACTGACTTACATGGTTATAGACTGACTTACATGGTTATAGACTGATTTACATGGTTATAGACTAACTTACATGGTTATAGACTGACTTACATGGTTATAGACTGACTTACATGGTTATAGACTGATTTACATGGTTATAGACTGACTTACATGGTTATAGACTGACTTACATGGTTATAGACTGACTTACATGGTTATAGACTGATTTACATGGTTATAGACTGACTTACATGGTTATAGACTGATTTACATGGTTATAGACTGACTTACATGGTTATAGACTGACTTACATGGTTAAAGACTGACTTACATGGTTATAGACTGACTTACATGGTTATAGACTGACTTACATGGTTATAGACTGATTTACATGGTTATAGACTGACTTACATGGTTATAGACTGACTTACATGGTTATAGATTGACTTACATAGTTATAAACTGACTTGCATGGTTACACTGATTTACATGGTTATAGACTGATTTACATGGTTAGACTGATTTACATGGTTATAGACTGACTTACATAGTTATAAACTGACTTGCATGGTTACACTGATTTACATGGTTATAGACTGATTTACATGGTTAGACTGATTTACATGGTTATAGACTGACTTCCATAGTTATAGACTGACTTACATGGTTATAAACTGACTTGCATGGTTACACTGATTTACATGGTTATAGACTGATTTACATGGTTAGACTGATTTACATGGTTATAGACTGACTTACATGGTTATAGACTGACTTACATGGTTATAGACTGATTTACATGGTTATAGACTGATTTACATGGTTATAGACTGATTTACATGGTTATAGACTGACTTACATGGTTATAAACTGACTTGCATGGTTACACTGATTTACATGGTTATAGACTGACTTACATGGTTATAGACTGACTTACATGGTTATAGACTGACTTACATGGTTATAGACTGACTTACATGGTTATAGACTGACTTACATGGTTACAGACTGATTTACATGGTTAGACTGATTTACATGGTTATAGACTGACTTACATGGTTATAGACTGATTTACATGGTTATAGATGATTTACATGGTTATAGATGACTTACATGGTTATAGACTGATTTACATGGTTATAGACTGATTTACATGGTTATAGATGACTTACATGGTTATAGACTGATTATGAACTGATTTACATGGTTATAGACTGACTTACATGGTTAAAGACTGACTTACATGGTTATAGACTGATTTACATGGTTATAGACTGACTTACATGGTTAAAGACTGACTTACATGGTTATAGACTGATTTACATGGTTATAGACTGACTTACATGGTTAAAGACTGACTTACATGGTTATAGACTGATTTACATGGTTATAGACTGACTTACATGGTTATAGACTGATTTACATGGTTATAGACTGACTTACATGGTTATAGATGATTTACATGGTTATAGACTGATTTACATGGTTATAGACTGATTTACATGGTTATAGACTGACTTCCATGGTTATAGACTGATTTACATGGTTATAGACTGACTTACATGGTTATAGACTGATTTACATGGTTAGACTGATTTACATGGTTATAGACTGACTTACATGGTTATAGACTGATTTACATGGTTATAGATGATTTACATGGTTATAGATGACTTACATGGTTATAGACTGATTTACATGGTTATAGACTGATTTACATGGTTATAGATGACTTACATGGTTATAGACTGACTTACATGGTTATAGACTGATTATAGACTGATTTACATGTTATAGACTGATTTACATGGTTATAGATGACTTACATGGTTATAGACTGACTTACATGGTTATAGACTGATTATAGACTGATTTACATGTTATAGACTGATTTACACGGTTATAGACTGATTATGAACTGATTTACATGGTTATAGACTGACTTACATGGTTAAAGACTGACTTACATGGTTATAGACTGAATTACATGGTTATAGACTGACTTAGATCGTTTTAGACTGATTTACATGGTTATAGACTGACTTACATGGTTATAGACTGATTTACATGGTTATAGACTGACTTACATGGTTATAGACTGATTTACATGGTTATAGACTGATTTACATGGTTATAGACTGATTTACATGGTTATAGACTGATTTACATGGTTATAGACTGACTTACATGGTTATAAACTGACTTACATGGTTATAGACTGACTTACATGGTTATAGACTGACTTACATGGTTAGACTGATTTACATGGTTATAGACTGACTTACATGGTTATAGACTGACTTACATGGTTATAGATTGACTTCCATGGTTATAGACTGACTTCCATAGTTATAGACTGACTTACATGGTTATAAACTGACTTGCATGGTTACACTGATTTACATGGTTATAGACTGATTTACATGGTTATAGACTAACTTACATGGTTATAGACTGACTTCCATGGTTATAGATTGACTTCCATGGTTATAGACTGACTTCCATAGTTATAGACTGACTTACATGGTTATAAACTGACTTGCATGGTTACACTGATTTACATGGTTATAGACTGATTTACATGGTTATAGACTGACTTACATGGTTATAGACTGATTTACATGGTTATAGATGATTTACATGGTTATAGATGACTTACATGGTTATAGACTGATTTACATGGTTATAGACTGACTTACATGGTTATAGACTGACTTACATGGTTATAGACTGATTTACATGGTTATAGATGATTTACATGGTTATAGATGACTTACATGGTTATAGACTGATTTACATGGTTATAGACTGACTTACATGGTTATAGACTGATTTACATGGTTATAGACTGACTTACATGGTTATAGACTGATTTACATGGTTATAGATGATTTACATGGTTATAGATGACTTACATGGTTATAGACTGATTTACATGGTTATAGATGATTTACATGGTTATAGATGACTTACATGGTTATAGATGACTTACATGGTTATAGACTGATTTACATGGTTATAGACTGATTTACATGGTTATAGACTGACTTACATGGTTATAGACTGATTTACATGGTTATAGACTGATTTACATGGTTATAGACTGACTTACATGGTTATAGACTGATTTACATGGTTATAGACTGATTTACATGGTTATAGATGATTTACATGGTTATAGATGACTTACATGGTTATAGACTGATTTACATGGTTATAGACTGATCGACTTGTGACGGCCGGCCACCCAACAACCTGCCCGCTTGACCCTATCCCCTCCTCTCTTCTCCAGACCATCTCCGGTGACCTTCTCCCTTACCTCACCTCGCTGATCAACTCATCCTTGACCGCTGGCTATGTCCCTTCCGTCTTCAAGAGAGCGAGAGTTGCACCCCTTCTCAAAAAACCAACACTCGATCCCTCTGATGTTAACAACTACAGACCAGTATCCCTTCTTTCTTTTCTCTCCAAAACTCTTGAGCGTGCCGTCTTTAGCCAACTCTCTTGCTATCTCTCTTAGAATGACCTTCTTGATCCAAACCAGTCAGGTATCAAGACTGGTCATTAAACTGAGACTGCTCTTCTCTGTGTCACGGAGGCTCTCCGCACTGCTAAAGCTAACTCTCTCTCCTCTGCTCTTGTCCTTCTAGACCTGTCTGCTGCCTTTGATACTGTGAACCATCAGATCCTCCTCTCCACCCTCTCCGAGCTGGGCATCTCCGGCGCGGCTCACTCTTGGATTGCGTCCTACCTGACCGGTCGCTCCTACCAAGTGGCGTGGCGAGAAGCTGTCTCCGCTCCACGTGCTCTCACCACTGGTGTCCCCAGGGCTCAGTTCTAGGCCCTCTCCTATTCTCGCTATACACCAAGTCACTTGGCTCTGTCATATCCTCACATGGCCTCTCCTATCATTGCTACGCAGATGACACACAACTAATCTTCTCCTTTCCCCTTCTGATAACCAGGTGGCGAATCGCATCTCTGCATGTCTGGCAGACATATCAGTATGGATGACGGATCACCACCTCAAGCTGAACTTTGGCAAGACGGAGCTGCTCTTCCTCCCGGGGAAGGACTGCCCGTTCCATGATCTCGCCATCACGATTGACAACTCCGTTGTGTCCTCCTCCCAGAGTGCGAAGAGCCTTGGCGTGACCCTGGACAACACCCTGTCGTTCTCTACTAACATCAAGGCGGTGACCCGATCCTGTAGGTTCATGCTCTACAACATTCGGAGAGTACGACCCTGCCTTACACAGGAAGCGGCACAGGTCCTAATCCAGGCACTTGTCATCTCCCGTCTGGATTACTGCAACTCGCTGTTGGCTGGGCTCCCTGCCTGTGCCATTAAACCCCTACAACTCATCCAGAATGCTGCAGCCCGTCTGGTGTTCAACCTTCCCAAGTTCTCTCACGTCACCCCGCTCCTCCGCTCACTCCACTGGCTTCCAGTTGAAGCTCGCATCTGCTACAAGACCATGGTGCTTGCCTACGGAGCTGTGAGGGGAACGGCACCTCCGTACCTTCAGGCTCTGATCAGTCCCTACACCCAAACGAGGGCATTGCGTTCATCCACCTCTGGCCTGCTGGCCCCCCTATCTCTGCGGAAGCACAGTTCCCGCTCAGCCCAGTCAAAACTGTTCGCTGCTCTGGCACCCCAATGGTGGAACAAGCTCCTTCACGACGCCAGGACAGCGGAGTCACTCACCACCTTCCGGAGACATTTGAAACCCCACCTCTTTAAGGAATACCTGGGATAGGATAAAGTAATCCTTCTACCCCCCACCCCCCCCAAAAAAAATAATAATAAAAAACATTGTAAAGTGGTTATCCCACTGGCTATAAGGTGAATGCACCAATTTGTAAGTCGCTCTGGATAAGAGCGTCTGCTAAATGACGTAAATGTAAATGTAAATGTAATGTACATGGTTATAGACTGATTTACATGGTTATAGAATGATTTACATGGTTATAGACTGATTTACATGGTTAAAGGCTGATTTACATGGTTAAAGACTGATTTACATGGTTATAGACTAATTTGCATGGTTATAGACTGATTTAAATTGTTATAGACTGATTTACATGGTTATAGACTGATGTACATGGTTATAGACTGATTTACATGGTTTAGACTGATTTAAATGTTTATAGTGCTGCTGCTTACTTAAAGAACCATTATGGAGGAATAAAAGTGTGTGTCCATGGTGTCCTGATTCCAGTCATCATGACAGCATACAATGTGTGTGTGTGTGTGTGTGTGTGTGTGTGTGTGTGTGTGTGTGTACGTGTGTGAGCCCCACTCACTTGTAATATCATACACCACCACGGCCACAGTAGAGTCTCGTATGTAGGAGGGTATGAGGCTCCTGAAGCGCTCCTGTCCTGCCGTGTCCCACAGCTGCAACCTCACCTGGGGATCAGAGAGACACACCTGGGGATCAGAGAGACACCTGGGGATCAGAGAGAGACACCTGGGGATCAGAGAAACACCTGGGGATCAGCGAGAGACACCTGGGGATCAGCGAGAGACACCTGGGGATCAGAGAGAGACACCTGGGGATCAGAGAGAGACACCTGGGATCAGAGAGAGACACCTGGGGATCAGAGAGACACCTGGGGATCAGAGAGATACACCTGAGGATCAGAGAGAGACACCTGGGGATCAGAGAGACACACCTGGGTATCAGAGAGACACACCTGGGTATCAGAGAGACACACCTGGGGATCAGCGAGAGACACCTGGGGATCAGAGAGAGACACCTGGGGATCAGCGAGAGACACCTGGGGATCAGCGAGAGACACCCGGGGATCAGCGAGAGACACCTGGGGATCAGCGAGAGACACCTGGGGATCAGAGAGAGACACCTGGGGATCAGAGAGACACACCTGGGGATCAGCGAGAGACACCTGGGGATCAGCGAGAGACACCTGGGGATCAGAGAGAGACACCTGGGGATCAGAGAGACACACCTGGGGATCAGAGAGAGACACCTGGGGATCAGAGAGACACCTGGGGATCAGAGAGATACACCTGGGGATCAGAGAGAGACACCTGGGGATCAGAGAGACACCTGGGGATCAGAGAGAGCACCTGGGGATCAGAGAGATACCTGGGGATCAGAGAGATACCTGGGGATCAGAGAGATACCTGGGGATCAGAGATACACACCTGGGGATCAGAGAGAGACACCATGGGATCAGAGAGAGCCACCTGGGGATCAGAGAGAGACACCTGGGGATCAGAGAGAGACACCTGGGGATCAGAGAGAGACACCTGGGGATCAGAGAGAGACACCTGGGGATCAGAGAGACACCTGGGGATCAGAGAGAGACACCTGGGGATCAGAGAGACACCATGGGATCAGAGAGAGCCTGGGGCCGCTGGCTCCCTTACACTGGTCTATTGTGCATCACTGATACACATATAGTGTACACACACACACAGGCAACCAATGTACACACACACACACAGGCAACCAATGTACACACACACACACACACACAGTAGTACCAACACAAACTATTAACATAGACTCACGCCCCTTTATCCCCATTGACACCTTCTCAATGTCAGGGAATGTAAAAGACGTGCCATGGTTAAGCACAGACAGACATGCACACATGTTAGATTGTATAAATTTACATTTCTTATGCCATGGACATGACATCAATGTCAGGCCTACTTCAACTGACGCGTGTGTGTGTGTGTGTGTGTGTGTGGACCAATCACTGTATATATTAAGGGTTCAAGACCCACAAACCGTGGCTGCATCCCAAATGGAACCCTATTCCCTATGTAGTGCACTACTTTTAAACAGAGGCCCGTGGGGAATAGGGTGCCATTTGGCACACCTGTATATTTAACACTGAGGGGACGATATTTCACAGTGACAAGGTGTGGACCTGGTGTTGACATTGAAATGGCAGTAAAGAGCCGTGGATTATGAACAAATTAACATATTCTCTGTGTATCTGTGTGTTTTAGATTGAGCTACTTACCGTTCGGTCTTCCAAGTACATCGTTTTTGAAAGGAAGTCTATTCCGATTGTGGCCTGAAATTAGAAAAAATATGGTGTTAATGGCCTTGAGGACTGTGGAGTGTTAATGGCCTTGAGGACTGTGGAGTGTTAATGGTTTTGAGGACTGTGGAGTGTTAATGGCTTTGAGGACTGTGGAGTGTTAATGGCTTTGAGGACTGTGTAGTGTTAATAGATTGAGGACTGTGTAGTGTTAATGGTGAGGACTGTGGAGTGTTATGGCTTTGAGGACTGTGGAGTGTTAATGTCCTTGAGGACTGTGGAGTGTTTATGGCTTTGAGGACTGTGTAGTGTTAATGGTGAGGACTGTGGAGTGTTTATGGCTTTGAGGACTGTGGAGTGTTAATGTCCTTGAGGACTGTGGAGTGTTTATGGTACAGTAGATATCCGACTGAGCCCAGTACAGTACAGTAGATATCTGACTAAGCCCAGTACAGTAGATGTTGGAAGGGATCAGCCCTGTGTACAGTACAGTAGATGTTTGAAGGGATCAGCCCTGTGTACAGTACAGTAGATGTTTGAAGGGATCAGCCCTGCGTACAGTACAGTAGATGTTTGAAGGGATCAGCCCTGCGTACAGTACAGTAGATGTTTGAAGGGATCAGCCCTGTGTACAGTACAGTAGATGTTTGAAGGGATCAGCCCTGTGTACAGTCGGAGCGGCCAGGCTACTGTGTCTAGTCCTGCCAATAGAGATAAGGCTGATGTTGACCATGTACTAAAGCACTCATGATATCAGATAGGAAGCTGCACATGGTTTCAGGCAGCTCCTTCTGTGCATTGCATCTTCTATATTGGTAGCAGTTATATCAATGAATATGGAAAGCTGAAAATCTATAATCTTTACACATTATTGTTGTATATAATGCGAGCAGAGTGGTAGATTAACGTCTATATACACTGAGTGTGCAAAACATTAAGAACACCTTCTTAATATTGAGTGTGACTCTACAAGGTGTCGAAAGCGTTCCACAGGGATGCTGGCCCATGTTGACTCCAATGCTTTTCACAGTTGTGTCAAGTTGGCTGGATGTCCTTTGGGTGGTGGACCATTCTTGATACACACGGGAAACTGTTGAGCGTGAAAAACCAAGCAGTTCTTGACACCAACCGGTGCGCCTGGCACCTACTACCATACCCCGTTCAAAGGCACTTCAATCTTTTGTCTTGCCCATTCACCCTCTGAATGCCACACATACACAATCCATGTCTCAATTGTCTCAAGGCTTTAAAATCCTTCTTTAACCTGTCTCCTCCCCGCCATCTACACTGATTGAAGTGGATTTAACAAGTGACATCAATAGGGACCATAGCTTTCACCTGGATTCACCAGGTCACTCTATGTCATGGAAAGAGCAGGTGTTCATAATTTTTTGTACACTCAGTGTATATGCCAGCAAACACTGAAAACCATAGAATAATGCACTGATAGTGTAATGTGTTGGAAATGGAAATGGGATCATCTAGAATAATCATTAACAGTAATCCACTTGTCTTATATTGTCCCCTAATCACTAAACCTGCAGTGTGGAGCCTTGAAGCCGGGGGAGCCTGCAGTGTTGGAGCCGAGGCTTGGAGTCAGTTGAGTTTGCAGTGTTGGAACCCTGCATGGAGTGCTGCATGGAGCCAGAGAAACCCGCAGCATTGGGGCCTTGGAGACGGGGGAGCCCTGCAGCATTGGGGCCTTGGAGACGGGGGAGCCCTGCAGCATTGGAGCCCCGGAGACGGGGGAGCCCTGCAGCATTGGGGCCTTGGAGACGGGGGAGCCCTGCAGCATTGGGGCCTTGGAGACGGGGGAGCCCTGCAGCATTGGGGCCTTGGAGACGGGGGAGCCCTGCAGCATTGGAGCCCCGGAGCTGCTGCCCAGCGGGGTGCCCCCTGCATGGTCTGCCCACTCTGACAGAGCTGGCCATCAGCAGCTTGATCACGATCCATATTACCCTGGCGATGCCAGCCAATGCGGCGGGCAGTAAAGACTTACTCAGGCTCCTCTGGCATTAGGAACAGGGACTTTATATATGTTCCTTCTCCTCCATTCTCCCACAGCCAGATCAACTGGACTCTCACTGCAACCTGATTGTCTCTAGTTCAGATTAAAAGATAAAGAAATACCTAAAATATAGTCGAGGACAATGATAACCTATCAAGAAAGCTCTTTAGTCAGATTGGGTTGGAAAACCTAGAGGAGATATATTACTAAGTCCATGAATTAAATAGTGTCATGAAAAAAGGATCAAACAGTTGGCATTCCTCAATATTAGATAAAGTCCCTGTTGAAAGAGAAGCCACAGAGGTGTTTGTTGTTTTAATGTTGAATGGCAGAGCCAGGCATCCTCTCTGGGTTATATATAGAATGCCACACACAGAGAGAAGCACTGTGCTGCACGAACAGACAAAATAATTCATAACTCTTTCATTATTAACCAATCACACATCATCGTTAAAGTATGCCCCAGCTTCCTGCCCCTGCATGGCCTCTCAACCAATGACTGCCGGGGGAAGAGGTAATCAACCAATGACTGCTGGGGGAAGAGAAAATCAACCAATGACTGCTGGAAGAAGAAGGATTCAACCAATGACTGCTGGGAGAAGAAGGATTCAACCAAAAACTGCTGGGGGAAGAAGGATTCAACCAATGACTGCTGGGGGAAGAAAGATCCAACCAATGACTGCTGGGAGAAGAAGGATTCAACCAATGACTGCTGGGGGAAGAAGGATTCATCCAATGACTGCTGGGAGAAGAAAGATTCAACCAATGACTGATGGGAGAAGAAGGATTCAACCAATGACTGCTGCGGGAAGAAGGATTCAACCAATGACTGCTGGGGGAAGAAGGATTCAACCAATGACTGCTGGGGGAAGAGAAAATCAACCAATGACTGCTGGAAGAAGAAGGATTCAACCAATGACTGCTGGGGGAAGAAGGATTCAACCAATGACTGCTGGGAGAAGAAGGATTCAACCAATGACTGCTGGAGGAAGAAGGATTCAACCAATGACTGCTGGGGGAGGAAGGATTCAACCAATGACTGCTGGGGGAAGAAGGATTCAACCAATGACTGCTGGGGGAAGAAAGATTCAACCAATGACTGCTGGGAGAAGAAGGATTCAACCAATGACTGCTGGGGGAAGAAGGATTCATCCAATGACTGCTGGGAGAAGAAAGATTCAACCAATGACTGATGGGAGAAGAAGGATTCAACCAATGACTGCTGTGGGAAGAAGGATTCAACCAATGACTGCTGGGGGAAGAAGGATTCAACCAATGACTGCTGGGGGAAGAAGGATTCAACCAATGACTGCTGGGGGAAGAGAAAATCAACCAATGACTGCTGGAAGAAGAAGGATTCAACCAATGACTGCTGGGGGAAGAAGGATTCAACCAATGACTGCTGGGAGAAGAAGGATTCAACCAATCACTGCTGGGAGAAGAAGGATTCAACCAATGACTGCTGGGGGAAGAAGGATTCAACCAATGACTGCTGGGAGAAGAAGGATTCAACCAATGACTGCTGGGGGAAGAAAGATTCAACCAATGACTGCTGGAGGAAGAAGGATTCAACCAATGACTGCTGGGGGAGGAAGGATTCAACCAATGACTGCTGGGGGAAGAAGGATTCAACCAATGACTGCTGGGGGAGGAAGGATTCAACCAATGACTGCTGGGGGAGGAAGGATTCAACCAATGACTGCTGGGGGAAGAAGGATTCAACCAATGACTGCTGGGGGAGGAAGGATTCAACCAATGACTGCTGGGGGAAGAAGGATTCAACCAATGACTGCTGGGGGAGGAAGGGGAACAGAACGGTTCTAATATCAGGAAAGACATTTGTTCCGAATTAGAACACCATGCAGCATTAGACAGAAAATAAAATGAATGTTTTTTCATAAGGGTTATATGAAGTGGAGGGGTGCATTCCTGTTGGCATTTTTCATGATATGGGCGGTCAGTCAGATATATTACTAAGTCCATGAATTAAATAGTGTCATGAAAAAAGGATCAAACAGTTGGCATTCCTCAATATTAGATAAAGTCCCTGTTGAAAGAGAAGCCACAGAGGTGTTTGTTGTTTTAATGTTGAATGGCAGAGCCAGGCATCCTCTCTGGGTTATATATAGAATGCCACACACAGAGAGAAGCACTGTGCTGCACGAACAGACAAAATAATTCATAACTCTTTCATTATTAACCAATCACACATCATCGTTAAAGTATGCCCCAGCTTCCTGCCCCTGCATGGCCTCTCAACCAATGACTGCCGGGGGAAGAGGTAATCAACCAATGACTGCTGGGGGAAGAGAAAATCAACCAATGACTGCTGGAGGAAGAAGGATTCAACCAATGACTGCTGGGAGAAGAAGGATTCAACCAATCACTGCTGGGAGAAGAAGGATTCAACCAATGACTGCTGGGGGAAGAAGGATTCAACCAATGACTGCTGGGAGAAGAAGGATTCAACCAATGACTGCTGGGGGAAGAAGGATTCAACCAATGACTGCTGGAGGAAGAAGGATTCAACCAATGACTGCTGGGGGAGGAAGGATTCAACCAATGACTGCTGGGGGAAGAAGGATTCAACCAATGACTGCTGGGGGAGGAAGGATTCAACCAATGACTGCTGGGGGAGGAAGGATTCAACCAATGACTGCTGGGGGAAGAAGGATTCAACCAATGACTGCTGGGGGAGGAAGGATTCAACCAATGACTGCTGTGGGAAGAAGGATTCAACCAATGACTGCTGGGAAAAGAAGGATTCAACCAATGACTGCTGGGGGAAGAAGGATTCAACCAAGGGCCAAACTGAGCAATCGGGAGAGAAGGGCCTTGGTCAGGGAAGTGACCAAGAACCCGATGTGGTCACTCTGATAGAGCTCCAGAGTTCCTCTGTGGGAGAACCTTCCAGAAGGACAACCATCTCTGCAGCACTCCACCAATCAGGCCTTTATGGTAGAGTGGCCAGACGGAAGCCACTCCTCAGTAAAAGGCACATGACAGTCCGCTTGGAGTTTGCCAAAAGGCACCTAAAGGACTCTCAGACCATGAGAAACAAGATTCTCTGGTCTGATGAAACCAAGATTGAACTCTTTGGCCTGAATGCCAAGCGTCATGTCTGGAGGAAAGCTGGCACCATCCCTACGGTGAAGCACGGTGGTGGCAGTATCCTGCTGTGGGGATGTTTTTCAGTGGCAGGGAATAGGAGACTAGTCAGGATCGAGGGAAAGATGAACGGAACAAAGTACAGAGAGAGATCCTTGATGAAAACCTGCTCCAGAGCGCTCAGGACCTCAGACTGGGGCGAAGGTTCACCTTCCAACAAGACAACGACCCTAAGCACACAGCTGAGACAACGCAGGAGTGGCTTCGGGACAAGTCTCTGAATGTCTTCGAGTGGCCCAGCCAGAGCCCGGACTTGAACCCGATCTAACATCTCAGGAGAGACCTGAAAATAGCTGTGCAGCGACGCTCCCCATCTAACCTGACAGAGCTTGAGAGGATCTGCAGAGAAGAATGGGAGAAACTCCCTAAATACAGGTGTGCCAAGCTTGTAGCGTCATACCCAAGAAGACTTGAGGCTGTAATCACTGCCAAAGGCACTTCAACAAAGTACTGAGTATGAATACTTATGTAAATATAATATTTCAGTTTTTATTTATAATAAATGTGCCAAAATTTCTACAAACCTGTTTTTGCTTTGTCATTATGGGGTATTGTTTGTAGATTGATGAGGGGAAAAAACTATTGAATCCATTTTGGAATAAGGCTGTAACGTAACAAAATGTGGAAAAAGTCAAGGGGTCTGAATACTTTCCGAAATGCAATGTATGTATCTGCATTCTGACAAATCATCTGACAAAATATCAGGTAAAACTACAAGCAACAGCCTTGATCTAAGATCCTCCCCTACCTTGGGGACTGTATAAGCTACACTACAGCTATGAAGCACAACTCCCCTGACGAGATAAGGACTTGTCGTTTACCAAATAGGTATTTCTTCTGTATACCCCCCCTACCTTGTCACAACACAACTGATTGGCTCAAATGCCTTAAGAAGGAAAGAAATTCCACAAATTAACTTTTAACAAGGCACACCTGTTAATTGAAATGCATTCCAGGTGACTACCTCATGAAGCTGGTTGAGAGAATGCCAAGAGAGTGCAAAGCTGTCATCAAGGCAAAGGGTGGCTATTTGAAGAATCTCAAATATAAAATATATTTTGATTTGTTTAACACTTTTTTGGTTACTACATGATTCCATATGTGTTACTTCATAGTTTTGATGTCTTCACTATTATTCTAAAATGTAAAAAATAGAAAAAAATTAAGAAAAAACCTTGAATGAGTAGGTGTTCAAAAAACTTTTGACCGGTAGTATATATATATATATATTTTTTTTTTTTTACACTGTTTGGACAAAAAAACGCTAAAGAATTTCAATGTGAGAAAAATCCCTGCATACACAGGGAGTCTGAATGACCTCTTCATCACCTCTCCCCATGGCCAACTCCCTGTGTCATACATAATATCATACACACATTCAAGAAAAGTTACAGTGAGGGAAAAAAGTATTTGATCCCCTGCTGATTTTGTACGTTTGCCCACTGACAAAGAAATGATCAGTCTATAATTTTAATGGTAGGTTTATTTGAACAGTGAGAGACAGAATAACAACAAAATCAGAAATGTTATAAATTGATTTGCATTTTAATGAGGGAAATAAGTATTTGACCCCCTCTCAATCAGAAAGATTTCTGGCTCCCAGGTGTCTTTTATACAGGTAACGAGCTGAGATTAGGAGCACACTCTTAAAGGGAGTGTTCCTAATCTCAGTTTGTTACCTGTATAAAAGACACCTGTCCACAGAAGCAATCAATCAATCAGATTTCAAACTCTCCACCATGGCCAAGACCAAAGAGCTCTCCAAGGATGTCAGGGACAAGATTGTAGACCTACACAAGGCTGGAATGGGCTACAAGACCATCGCCAAGCAGCTTGGTGAGAAGGTGACAACAGTTGGTGCGATTATTCGCAAATGGAAGAAACACAAAATAACTGTCAATTTCCCTCGGCCTGGGGCTCCATGCAAGATCTCACCTTGTGGAGTTGCAATGATCATGAGAACGGTGAGGAATCAGCCCAGAACTACACGGGAGGATCTTGTCAATGATCTCAAGGCAGCTGGGACCATAGTCACCAAGAAAACAATTGGTAACACACTACGCCGTGAAGGACTGAAATCCTGCAGCGCCCGCAAGGTCCCCCTGCTCAAGAAAGCACATATACAGGCCCGTCTGAAGTTTGCCAATGAACATCTGAATGATTCAGAGGAGAACTGGGTGAAAGTGTTGTGGTCAGATGAGACCAAAATTGAGCTCTTTGGCATCAACTCAACTCGCCGTGTTTGGAGGAGGAGGAATGCTGCCTATGACCCCAAGACCACCATCCCCACCGTCAAACATGGAGGTGGACACATTATGCTTTGGGGGTGTTTTTCTGCTAAGGGGACAGGACAACTTCACCGCATCAAAGGGACGATGGACGGGGCCATGTACCGTCAAATCTTGGGTGAGAACCTCCTTCCCTCAGCCAGGGCATTGAAAATGGGTCGTGGATGGGTATTCCAGCATGACAATGACCCAAAACACACGGCCAAGGCAACAAAGGAGTGGCTCAAGAAGAAGCACATTAAGGTCCTGGAGTGGCCTAGCCAGTCTCCAGACCTTAATCCCATAGAAAATCTGTGGAGGGAGCTGAAGGTTCGAGTTGCCAAACGTCAGCCTCAAAACCTTAATGACTTGGAGTAGATCTGCAAAGAGGAGTGGGACAAAATCCCTCCTGAGATGTGTGCAAACCTTGTGGCCAACTACAAGAAACAAAATCAGCAGGGGATCAAATACTTTTTTCCCTCACTGTATACACACCCTGAAAACACCGAAACCCAATAGAGTGAAAAAAATTCAGTCGCTCCCACAAGCTCTCCTGCTTCCCGACTCACTCCCAGCATGCACTCCGACAAGAGAGAGAGAGAGAGAGAGAGAGAGAGGCAGAGGCAGGCACCTGGCAGAACTAAAAGACTCAGAGATCCTCCACCATGATTTCAGATTGCTCAAGTGAACAGCAAACCTGGTTTTTAAAAACTGATGAAGCAACACCTCACGGCATAACGCCTCTCCCCTATATTTTGTGTGTACGTATTGACATGTAGACTATGTGTGACATTTTAAATGTATGTATTTCTGTTCTTGAGCTGTTCTTGTCTATTAATGTTCTGTATTATGTCATGACTGAAGCTGAATGGGAGACCAGTGGGAGACCAGTGTTGTGAAAACAGATTCTCTCCCTCTCTCTTCTACACTCTCTCTTGCTCTACTACACTACACTCTCTCTACTCTCTCCTCTCTCTCTCCTCTCTCTTCTCTCTCAGTACACCAGACACTTCCAGACCTCCAAAGGTCCAGCGCGTCTGTCTTGTCACAGGCCAGTGCCCAGCTTTGTATTACTGAGTGACAGCTCAGACGGAGTTGGTAGAGCAGCTTCAAGCCTCTGGAGGATCTCTGAGTCTTTTAGTTCCGCCAGGTGCCTGCCTCTGTCTTTCTCTCTCTCTCTCGTCGGAGTGCATGCTGGGAGTGAGTCGGGAAGCAGGAGAGCTTGTGGGAGCGACTGACTTTTTTTTCACTCTATTGGGTTTCGGTGTTTTCAGGGTGTGTATACAGTGGAGGGAAAAAAGTATTTGATCCCCTGCTGATTTTGTACGTTTGCCCACTGACAAAAACATGATCAGTCTATAATTTTAATGGTAGGTTTATTTGAACAGTGAGAGACAGAATAACAACAACAAAATCCAGAAAAATGCATGTCAAAAATATTATAAATTGATTTGCATTTTAATGAGGGAAATAAGTATTTGACCCCTCTGCAAAACATGACTTAGTACTTGGTGGCAAAACCCTTGTTGGCAATCAGAGGTGTTTCTTGTAGTTGGCCACCAGGTTTGCACACATCTCAGGAGGGATTTTGTCCCACTCCTCTTTGCAGATCTTCTCCAAGTCATTAAGGTTTCGAGGCTGACGTTTGGCAACTCGAACCTTCAGCTCCCTCAACAGATTTTCTATGGGATTAAGGTCTGGAGACTGGCTAGGCCACTCCAGGACCTTAATGTGCTTCTTCTTGAGCCACTCCTTTGTTGCCTTGGCCGTGTGTTTTGGGTCATTGTCATGCTGGAATACCCATCCACAACCCATTTTCAATGCCCTGGCTGAGGGAAGGAGGTTCTCACCCAAGATTTGACGGTACATGGCCCCGTCCATCGTCCTTTTGATGCGGTGAAGTTGTCCTGTCCCCTTAGCAGAAAAACACCCCCAAAGCATAATGTTTCCACCTCCATGTTTGACGGTGGGGATGGTGTTCTTGGGGTCATAGGCAGCATTCCTCCTCCTCCAAACACGGCGAGTTGAGTTGATGCCAAAGAGCTCGATTTTGGTCTCATCTGACCACAACACTTTCACCCAGTTCTCCTCTGAATCATTCAGATGTTCATTGGCAAACTTCAGACGGGCCTGTATATGTGCTTTCTTGAGCAGGGGGACCTTGCGGGCGCTGCAGGATTTCAGTCCTTCACGGTGTAGTGTGTTACCAATTGTTTTCTTGGTGACTATGGTCCCAGCTGCCTTGAGATCATTAACAAGATCCTCCCGTGTAGTTCTGGGCTGATTCCTCACCGTTCTCATGATCATTGCAACTCCACGAGGTGAGATCTTGCATGGAGCCCCAGGCCAAGGGAGATTGACAGTTATTTTGTGTTTCTTCCATTTGTGAATAATCGCACCAACTGTTGTCACCTTCTCATCAAGCTGTTTGGCGATTGTCTTGTAGCCCATTCCAGCCTTGTGTAGGTCTACAATCTTGTCCCTGACATCCCTTGAGAGCTCTTTGGTCTTGGCCATGGTGGAGAGTTTGGAATCTGATTGCTTGATTGCTTCTGTGGACAGGTGTCTTTTATACAGGTAACAAACTGAGATTAGGAGCACTCCCTTTAAGAGTGTGCTCCTAATCTCAGCTCGTTACCTGTATAAAAGACACCTGGGAGCCAGAAATCTTTCTGATTGAGAGGGGGTCAAATACTTATTTCCCTCATAAAAATGCAAATCAATTTATAACATTTTTGAAATGCGTTTTTCTGGATTTTTGTTGTTGTTATTCTGTCTCTCACTGTTCAAATAAACCTACCATTAAAATTATAGACTGATCCTTTCTTTGTCAGTGGGCAAACGTACAAAATCAGCAGGGGATCAAACACTTTTTTCCCTCACTGTATATATACAGTACCAGTCAAAAGTTTGGACACACCTACTCATTCAAGGGGGGTTTAAATATATTTTTTTATTTAGGAATGACACATTTGTTGTTTAATTTCTGAAAAGTGTGCCATTATGTGTTAATAATTACATTTAAAATAAAGGTTTTATAAAACTCAAAAACTCTCTCTCAATTCAATTTCAGGGCTTTATTGGCATGGGAAACGTATGTTAACATTGACAAAGCAAGTGAAGTAAATAGTAAACAAAAGTGAAATAAACATAAATATGGGTTGTATTTACAATGGTGTTTGTTCTTCACTGGTTGCCCTTTTCTTGTGGCAACAGGTCACAAATCTTGCTGCTGTGACGGCACACTGTGGTATTTCACCCAATAGATATGGGAGTTTATCAAAATTGGGTTTGTTTTCAAATTCTTTGTGGATCGCTGTAATCTGAGGGAAATATGTGTCTCTAATATGGTCATACATTTGGCAGGAGGGTAGGAAGTGCAGCTCAGTTTCCACCTCATTTTGTGGGCAGTGTGCACATAGCCTGTCTTCTCTTGAGAGCCAGGTCTGCCTACGGTGGCCTTTCTCAATAGCAAGGCTATGCTCACTGAGTCTGTCCATAGTCAAAGCTCTCTCTCTCTCTCTCTCTCTCTCACTACCTGGTGCCTGCCTGTCTGTCTCTCTCTACCTGGTGCCTGCCTCTGTCTGTCTGTCTCTCTCTACCTGGTGCCTGTCTCTGTCTGTCTGTCTGTCTGTCTGTCTGTCTGTCTGTCTGTCTGTCTCTCTCTACCTGGTGCCTGACTGTCTGTCTCTCTCTATCTGGTGCCTGCCTCTGTCTCTCTCTACCTGGTGCCTGCCTCTGTCTCTCTCTCTCTGGGGAAATGTTTACGTTGCCAAAGTAAATTGAATAGACAATAAACAAAAGGGAAATAAACAAGGGAAACATGAATAAACATTACACTCACAAAAGTTGTAAAAGAATATAGACGTTTCAAATGTTCTATTATTGTCTATATACAGTGTTGTAACAATGTGCAAGTAGTTGAAGTATGAAAGGGAAAATGAATAAACAGATAAATATGGGTTGTATTTACAATGTTGTTTGTGATCCACTGGTTGCCCTTTTCTCATGGCAACAGGCCACAAATCTTGCTGCTGTGATAACACACTGCGGTATTTCACCTAACTTATATAGGAGTTTATCAACGTTTGATTTGTTTTCAAATTCTTTGTGGGTCTGTGTGATCTGTGAAAAATATGTCTCTCTAATGTGGTTCATACATTTGGCTGGAGGTTAGGAAGTGCAGCTCAGTTTCCACCTCATGTTCTGGGCAGCGGGCACACAGGCAGACCTGGCTCTCGAGAGAAGACAGGCTATGGCGGCCATTCTCAATAGCAAAGCTATGCTCACTGAGTCTGTACAAATAATTTGGGATCAGTCACAGTGGTCAGGGATTCTGCCACTGTAAACTCTTTGTTTAGGGCCAGATGGCATTCCGATTTGCTCAGTGTTTTGGTTGATTCTTTCCAGTGTGAAATAGTTTTTTGCTTTCTCATAATTTGGTTGGATCTAAATGTGTTTATGTCCTGGGGCTCTGTGGGGTCTGTTTGTGTTTGTGAACAGAGCCCCAGGACCAGCTTGCTTAGGGAACTCTTCTCTAGGTTAATCTCTCTGTAGGTGAGGGCTTTGTGGGGGAATGTGGGGGCATCGCTTCCTTTTAGGTGGTTGTAGAGTTTAACAGCTCTTTTCTGGATTTTGATAATTAGCGGGTATCGTCATTCTGCTCTGCATACATTGTTTGGGGTTTTGCATTGAACACAAAGTATATTTTTGCAGAATTCTGTCCCATTTTGTGAATTCTTGGTTGGTGAGCGGACCCCAGATCTCACAACCATAAAGGGCAATGGGTTCTATAACTGATTCAAGTATTTTTAGCCAGATCCTAATTGGTATGTCAAATTTTATGTTCCTTTTGATGGCATAGAAGGCCCTTCTTGCCTCATCTCTCAGATCGTTCACAGCTTTGTGGAAGTTACCTGTGGTGCTGATGTTTAGGCTGAGGTATGTATAGTTTTTTGTGTGCTCTAGGGCAACGGTGTCTAGATGAAATTTGTATTTGTGGTCCTGGCAACTGGACCTTTTTTGTAACACCATTATTTTGGTCTTACGGAGACTTACTGTCAGGGCCCAGGTCTGGCTGAATCTGTGCAGAAGATCTAGGTGCTGCTGTAGGCCCTGCTTGATTGTGGAAAGAAGCACCAGATCATCAGCAAACAGTAGATATTTGACTTCAGAATCAAATAGGGTGAGGCCGGGTGCTGCAGAATGTTCTAGTGCCCTCGCCAATTTGTTTCTCCTCTCTCTATTTCTTTGATTAGGTGAAAGTCCAGCTCAAACTGTTTGGGGTTGCCCTGGACCAATACTGTTCCAGACTTGTAGAGATTTATATTGGCTGACTCAGAGTCCTCGTTGTCTAATATCCTGAGTTTTCACCAATCGCTAACACCCCCCCTCTTAACAGAGGGGTAGTGTGTTAATATAGCACTGTGCCATGCCAGGGGATGGTCTGTGTGGAAGATTAAGTTGCTTATGTTCCCATTTCTATAATAGTCAGCAAAAAGTTGTTTCTTGATTTCCCATAAGGAGGTTATTTTTGTACTCATATCGTGCCTTATCATTTTTTACATCCAGAGGGTACTGTATGCTAATAACCTCTGAGCAGCGGGAGGGGGCTTCAAAGGCCTCTGCATTTGGGTGGGGTAGGCTGTGGAACTCTCCTGCCATTGTTGGGCTCAAGGGCTTTGACACCTCTCTCTTCACACCTCAGTGCTAATTGAAGTTGCAGTCAGATATGTTCTGTCCTAGCAAGCTTGGTAGCCTTAACATAGCCTTCAGTCCTTATAAAGTAAAATATATCATTGTTGTGTATTTTTCTTCTTGGTTGTAAAAGAAGCTTCAGACTAAACATTACTCACTCAGTTCCAGGTTGGATGGTGTTTTCAAGTTTCTGTTGTTTGTTTGGCAGAGCATTTGCTGTATAGATTGGATCTCTGGCAGTAGGAATCCTTCCAGGTAATTTTGTCCAAAATCAGGTTGTAGGTTTGGAGTTTTGATTAGGAGTGAAGGTTATGTTGTGGAGGGTAGTATCCTGTGTATGTCCTTGCCAAAAAATCTAAGTTTATCTAACTCTAAATCTATCTTTTTGTAAAAACATGCTGAAAATGAGGGATCTCTCCCTCTCTCTCTCTCTCTCTCTCTACACTGAAGGCCATTCGTCTGGAGACCCGTGATTCAGACACACACTCTCTACACTTCTCCGAGCTGCTACACTAAGAGCTGTTACACTAAGAGCTGCTACACTAAGAGATGTTACACTAAGAGCTGCTACACTAAGAGATGCTACACTAAGAGCTGCTACACTAAGAGATGCTACACTAAGAGATGCTACACTAAGAGATGCTACACTAAGAGATGCTACACTAAGAGCTGCTACACTAAGAGCTGCAACACTAAGAGATGTTACACTAAGAGATGTTACACTAAGAGCTGCTACACTAAGAGATGTTACACTAAGAGCTGCAACACTAAGAGATGTTACACTAAGAGATGCTACACTAAGAGCTGCTACACTAAGAGATGTTACACTAAGAGCTGCTACACTAAGAGATGCTACACTAAGAGATGTTACACTAAGAGCTGCTACACTAAGAGCTGCTACACTAAGAGATGTTACACTAAGAGCTGCTACACTAAGAGATGCTACACTAAGAGATGTTACACTAAGAGCTGCTACACTAAGAGCTGTTACACTAAGAGATGTTACACTAAGAGCTGTTACACTAAGAGCTGTTACACTAAGAGCTGCTACACTAAGAGCTGCTACACTAAGAGATGCTACACTAAGAGATGTTACACTAAGAGCTGTTACACTAAGAGCTGTTACACTAAGAGCTGCTACACTAAGAGCTGCTACACTAAGAGATGTTACACTAAGAGCTGCAACACTAAGAGCTGCTACACTAAGAGCTGCTACACTAAGAGATGCTACACTAAGAGATGTTACACTAAGAGCTGTTACACTAAGAGATGTTACACTAAGAGCTGCTACACTAAGAGATGTTACACTAAGAGCTGCTACACTAAGAGCTGCTACACTAAGAGATGTTACACTAAGAGCTGCTACACTAAGAGCTGTTACACTAAGAGCTGCTACACTAAGAGCTGTTACACTAAGAGATGTTACACTAAGAGCTGTTACACTAAGAGCTGCTACACTAAGAGATGTTACACTAAGAGATGCTACACTAAGAGATGTTACACTAAGAGCTGCAACACTAAGAGCTGCTACACTAAGAGATGTTACACTAAGAGCTGCTACACTAAGAGATGCTGCACTAAGAGATGTTACACTAAGAGCTGCTACACTAAGAGATGTTACACTAAGAGCTGTTACACTAAGAGCTGCTACACTAAGAGCTGCTACACTAAGAGATGTTACACTAAGAGCTGCAACACTAAGAGATGTTACACTAAGAGCTGCAACACTAAGAGCTGCTACACTAAGAGCTGCTACACTAAGATATGCTACACTAAGAGCTGCTACACTAAGACATGCTACACTAAGAGCTGCTACACAAAGAGATGTTACACTAAGAGATGTTACACTAAGAGATGCTACACTAAGAGATGTTACACTAAGAGCTGCTACACTAAGAGCTGCAACACTAAGAGATGTTACACTAAGAGATGTTACACTAAGAGATGTTACACTAAGAGCTGCTACACTAAGAGCTGCAACACTAAGAGATGTTACACTAAGAAATGTTACACTAAGAGATGTTACACTAAGAGCTGCTACACTAAGAGCTGCAACACTAAGAGATGTTACACTAAGAGATGTTACACTAAGAGATGTTACACTAAGAGCTGCAACACTAAGAGATGTTACACTAAGAGATGTTACACTAAGAGCTGTTACACTAAGAGCTGCAACACTAAGAGCTGCTACACTAAGAGCTGCTACACTAAGAGATGTTACACTAAGAGATGTTACACTAAGAGATGTTACACTAAGAGCTGCAACACTAAGAGATGTTACACTAAGAGATGTTACACTACGAGCTGCAACACTAAGAGATGTTACGCTAAGAGATGTTACACTAAGAGCTGTTACACTAAGAGCTGTTACACTAAGACCTGCAACACTAAGAGCTGCTACACTAAGAGCTGCAACACTAAGAGATGCTACACTAAGAGCTGCTACACTAAGAGCTGCAACACTAAGAGCTGCAACACTAAGAGATGTTACACTAAGAGATGCTACACTAAGAGATGTTACACTAAGAGATGTTACACTAAGAGCTGCTACACTAAGAGCTGTTACACTAAGCGCTGCAACACTAAGAGCTGCTACACTAAGAGATGTTACACTAATAGCTGTTACACTAAGAGCTGCTACACTAAGAGATGTTACACTAAGATATGCTACACTAAGAGCTGTTACACTAAGAGATGTTACACTAAGAGCTGCTACACTAAGAGCTGTTACACTAAGAGCTGTTACACTAAGAGCTGCTACACTAAGAGCTGCTACACTAAGAGCTGCAACACTAAGAGATGTTACACTAAGAGTTGTTACACTAAGAGCTGTTACACTAACAGCTGCAACACTAAGAGCTGCTACACTAAGAGCTGTTACACTAAGAGCTGTTACACTAACAGCTGCAACACTAAGAGATGCTACACTAAGAGATGCTACACTAAGAGATGCTACACTAAGAGATGTTACACTAAGAGCTGTTACACTAAGAGCTGTTACACTAAGAGATGTTACACTAAGAGCTGCTACACTAAGAGCTGTTACACTAAGAGCTGTTACACTAAGAGCTGTTACACTAAGAGATGCTACACTAAGATATGTTACACTAAGAGCTGTTACACTAAGAGCTGTTACACTAAGAGCTGTTACACTAAGAGCTGCTACACTAAGAGCTGTTACACTAAGAGCTGTTACACTAACAGCTGCAACACTAAGAGATGCTACACTAAGAGATGCTACATTAAGAGATGCTACACTAAGAGATGTTACACTAAGAGCTGTTACACTAAGGCTGTTCCACTAACAGCTGAAACACTAAGAGATGCTACACTAAGAGATGCTACACTAAGAGATGCTACACTAAGAGATGTTACACTAAGAGCTGTTACACTAACAGCTGCAACACTAAGAGATGCTACACTAAGATATGCTACACTAAGAGATGCTACACTAAGAGATGCTACACTAAGAGCTGCAACACTAAGAGCTGCTACACTAAGATGTTACACTAAGAGCTGCAACACTAAGAGATGTTACACTAAGAGATGTTACACTAAGATATGTTACACTAAGAGCTGCAACACTAAGAGATGTTAAACTAAGAGATGTTACACTAAGAGATGTTACACTAAGAGCTGTTACACTAAGAGATGTTACAGTAAGAGCTGCAACACTAAGAGATGCAACACTAAGAGATGCTACACTAAGAGCTGTTACACTAAGATATGCTACACTAAGAGATGTTACACTAAGATATGCTACACTAAGAGCTGCAACACTAAGAGATGTTACACTAAGAGATGTTACACTAAGAGCTGTTACACTAAGAGCTGCAACACTAAGATATGTTACACTAAGAGATGCTACACTAAGAGCTGCAACACTAAGAGATGTTACACTAAGAGCTGCTACACTAAGAGATGTTACACTAAGAGCTGCTACACTAAGAGATGTTACACTAACAGCTGCAACACTAAGAGATGCTACACTAAGAGATGCTACACTAAGAGATGCTACACTAAGAGATGTTACACTAACAGCTGCAACACTAAGAGATGCTACACTAAGAGATGCTACACTAAGAGATGCTACACTAAGAGATGTTACACTAAGAGCTGTTACACTAAGAGCTGTTACACTAACAGCTGCAACACTAAGAGATGTTACACTAAGAGATGTTACACTAAGAGATGTTACACTAAGAGCTGCAACACTAAGAGATGTTACACTAAGAGATGTTACACTAAGAGCTGTTACACTAAGAGCTGCTACACTAAGAGCTGCTACACTAAGAGATGTTACACTAAGAGATGTTACACTAAGAGCTGTTACACTAAGAGCTGCTACACTAAGAGATGTTACACTAAGAGATGCTACACTAAGAGATGTTACACTAAGAGCTGCAACACTAAGAGCTGCTACACTAAGAGATGTTACACTAAGAGCTGCTACACTAAGAGATGCTGCACTAAGAGATGTTACACTAAGAGCTGCTACACTAAGAGATGTTACACTAAGAGCTGTTACACTAAGAGCTGCTACACTAAGAGCTGCTACACTAAGAGATGTTACACTAAGAGATGTTACACTAAGAGCTGCAACACTAAGAGATGTTACACTAAGAGCTGCAACACTAAGAGCTGCTACACTAAGAGCTGCTACACTAAGAGATGCTACACTAAGAGCTGCTACACTAAGAGATGCTACACTAAGAGCTGCTACACTAAGAGATGTTACACTAAGAGATGTTACACTAAGAGATGCTACACTAAGAGATGTTACACTAAGAGCTGCTACACTAAGAGCTGCAACACTAAGAGATGTTACACTAAGAGATGTTACACTAAGAGATGTTACACTAAGAGCTGCTACACTAAGAGCTGCAACACTAAGAGATGTTACACTAAGAGATGTTACACTAAGAGATGTTACACTAAGAGCTGCTACACTAAGAGCTGCAACACTAAGAGATGTTACACTAAGAGATGTTACACTAAGAGCTGCAACACTAAGAGATGTTACACTAAGAGATGTTACACTAAGAGCTGTTACACTAAGAGCTGCAACACTAAGAGCTGCTACACTAAGAGCTGCTACACTAAGAGATGTTACACTAAGAGATGTTACACTAAGAGCTGCAACACTAAGAGATGTTACACTAAGAGATGTTACACTACGAGCTGCAACACTAAGAGATGTTACACTAAGAGATGTTACACTAAGAGCTGTTACACTAAGAGCTGTTACACTAAGACCTGCAACACTAAGAGCTGCTACACTAAGAGCTGCAACACTAAGAGCTGCTACACTAAGAGCTGCTACACTAAGAGCTGCAACACTAAGAGCTGCAACACTAAGAGATGTTACACTAAGAGATGTTACACTAAGAGCTGCTACACTAAGAGCTGTTACACTAAGCGCTGCAACACTAAGAGCTGCTACACTAAGAGATGTTACACTAATAGCTGTTACACTAAGAGCTGCTACACTAAGAGATGTTACACTAAGATATGCTACACTAAGAGCTGTTACACTAAGAGATGTTACACTAAGAGCTGCTACACTAAGAGCTGTTACACTAAGAGCTGCTACACTAAGAGCTGCTACACTAAGAGCTGCAACACTAAGAGATGTTACACTAAGAGTTGTTACACTAACAGCTGCAATACTAAGAGCTGCTACACTAAGAGCTGTTACACTAAGAGCTGTTACACTAACAGCTGCAACACTAAGAGATGCTACACTAAGAGATGCTACACTAAGAGATGCTACACTAAGAGATGTTACACTAAGAGCTGTTACACTAAGAGCTGTTCCACTAACAGCTGCAACACTAAGAGATGCTACACTAAGAGATGCTACACTAAGAGATGCTACACTAAGAGATGTTACACTAAGAGCTGTTACACTAAGAGCTGTTACACTAACAGCTGCAACACTAAGAGATGCTACACTAAGAGATGCTACACTAAGAGATGCTACACTAAGAGATGCTACACTAAGAGCTGCAACACTAAGAGCTGCTACACTAAGAGCTGTTACACTAACAGCTGCAACACTAAGAGATGCTACACTAAGAGCTGCAACACTAAGAGCTGCTACACTAAGAGCTGTTACACTAACAGCTGCAACACTAAGAGCTGCTACACTAAGATGTTACACTAAGAGCTGCAACACTAAGAGATGTTACACTAAGAGATGTTACACTAAGATATGTTACACTAAGAGCTGCAACACTAAGAGATGTTAAACTAAGAGATGTTACACTAAGAGATGTTACACTAAGAGATGTTACACTAAGAGCTGTTACACTAAGAGATGTTACAGTAAGAGCTGTTACACTAAGATATGCTACACTAAGAGATGTTACACTAAGATATGCTACACTAAGAGCTGCAACACTAAGAGATGTTACACTAAGAGATGTTACACTAAGAGCTGTTACACTAAGAGCTGCAACACTAAGATATGTTACACTAAGAGATGCTACACTAAGAGCTGCAACACTAAGAGATGTTACACTAAGAGCTGCTACACTAAGAGATGTTACACTAACAGCTGCAACACTAAGAGATGCTACACTAAGAGATGCTACACTAAGAGATGCTACACTAAGAGATGTTACACTAAGAGCTGTTACACTAAGAGCTGTTACACTAACAGCTGCAACACTAACAGATGTTACACTAAGAGATGTTACACTAAGAGATGTTACACTAAGAGCTGCAACACTAAGAGATGTTACACTAAGAGATGTTACACTAAGAGCTGTTACACTAAGAGCTGCAACACTAAGAGCTGCTACACTAAGAGCTGCTACACTAAGAGATGTTACACTAAGAGATGTTACACTAAGAGATGTTACACTAAGAGCTGCTACACTAAGAACTGCAACACTAAGAGATGTTACACTAAGAGATGTTACACTAAGAGCTGCAACACTAAGAGATGTTACACTAAGAGATGTTACACTAAGAGCTGTTACACTAAGACCTGTTACACTAAGACCTGCAACACTAAGAGCTGCTACACTAAGAGCTGCAACACTAAGAGATGCTACACTAAGAGCTGCTACACTAAGAGCTGCAACACTAAGATATGCTACACTAAGAGATGCTACACTAAGAGATGCTACACTAAGAGATGTTACACTAAGAGCTGTTACACTAAGACCTGTTACACTAAGACCTGCAACACTAAGAGCTGCTACACTAAGAGCTGCAACACTAAGAGATGCTACACTAAGAGCTGCTACACTAAGAGCTGCAACACTAACAGCTGCAACACTAAGAGATGCTACACTAAGAGATGCTACACTAAGAGATGCTACACTAAGAGCTGTTACACTAAGAGCTGTTACACTAAGAGCTGTTACACTAACAGCTGCAACACTAAGAGATGCTACACTAAGAGCTGCAACACTAAGAGCTGTTACACTAAGATATGCTACACTAAGAGATGCTACACTAAGAGATGCTACACTAAGAGATGTTACACTAAGAGCTGTTACACTAAGATATGCTACACTAAGAGATGCTACACTAAGAGATGCTACACTAAGAGCTGCAACACTAAGATGTTACACTAAGAGCTGCAACACTAAGAGATGTTACACTAAGAGATGTTACACTAAGATATGTTACACTAAGAGCTGCAACACTAAGAGATGTTACACTAAGAGATGTTACACTAAGAGATGTTACACTAAGAGATGTTACACTAAGAGCTGTTACACTAAGAGATGTTACAGTAAGAGCTGTTACACTAAGATATGCTACACTAAGAGATGTTACACTAAGATATGCTACACTAAGAGCTGCAACACTAAGAGATGTTACACTAAGAGATGTTACACTAAGAGCTGTTACACTAAGAGCTGCAACACTAAGATATGTTACACTAAGAGATGCTACACTAAGAGCTGCAACACTAAGAGATGTTACACTAAGAGCTGCTACACTAAGAGATGTTACACTAACAGCTGCAACACTAAGAGATGCTACACTAAGAGATGCTACACTAAGAGATGTTACACTAAGAGCTGTTACACTAAGAGCTGTTACACTAACAGCTGCAACACTAAGAGATGCTACACTAAGAGATGCTACACTAAGATCTGCTACACTAAGAGATGCTACACTAAGAGCTGCAACACTAAGAGCTGCTACACTAAGATGTTACACTAAGAGCTGCAACACTAAGATATGTTACACTAACAGCTGCAACACTAAGAGATGCTAAACTAAGAGCTGCAACACTAAGAGCTGCTACACTAAGATGTTACACTAAGAGCTGCAACACTAAGAGATGTTACACTAAGAGATGTTACACTAAGATATGTTACACTAAGAGCTGCAACACCAAGAGATGTTAAACTAAGAGATGTTACACTAAGAGATGTTACACCAAGAGATGTTACACTAACAGCTGTTACACTAAGAGATGTTACACTAAGAGCTGTTACACTAAGATATGCTACACTAAGAGATGTTACACTAAGATATGCTACACTAAGAGCTGCAACACTAAGATATGTTACACTAAGAGATGTTACACTAAGAGCTGTTACACTAAGAGCTGCAACACTAAGATATGTTACACTAAGAGATGCTACACTAAGAGCTGCAACACTAAGAGATGTTACACTAAGAGCTGCAACACTAAGAGATGTTACACTAAGAGATGCTACACTAAGACCTGCAACACTAAGAGCTGCTACACTAAGAGATGCTACACTAAGAGCTGCTACACTAAGAGATGATACACTAAGAGATGTTACACTAAGAGCTGCAACACTAAGAGCTGCAACACTAAGAGCTGCTACACTAAGAGATGTTACACTAAGATATGTTACACCAAGAGCTGCAACACTAAGAGATGTTAAACTAAGAGATGTTACACTAAGAGATGTTACACTAAGAGCTGCTACACTAAGAGCTGTTACACTAACAGCTGCAATACTAAGAGCTGCTACACTAAGATGTTACACTAAGAGCTGCAACACTAAGAGATGTTACACTAAGAGATGTTACACTAAGATATGTTACACTAAGAGCTGCAACACTAAGAGATGTTAAACTAAGAGATGTTACACTAAGAGATGTTACACTAAGAGCTGTTACACTAAGAGATGTTACAGTAAGAGCTGTTACACTAAGATATGCTACACTAAGAGATGTTACACTAAGATATGCTACACTAAGAGCTGCAACACTAAGAGATGTTACACTAAGAGATGTTACACTAAGAGCTGTTACACTAAGAGCTGCAACACTAAGATATGTTACACTAAGAGATGCTACACTAAGAGCTGCAACACTAAGAGATGTTACACTAAGAGCTGCTACACTAAGAGATGTTACACTAACAGCTGCAACACTAAGAGATGCTACACTAAGAGATGCTACACTAAGAGATGCTACACTAAGAGATGTTACACTAAGAGCTGTTACACTAAGAGCTGTTACACTAACAGCTGCAACACTAACAGATGTTACACTAAGAGATGTTACACTAAGAGATGTTACACTAAGAGCTGCAACACTAAGAGATGTTACACTAAGAGATGTTACACTAAGAGCTGTTACACTAAGAGCTGCAACACTAAGAGCTGCTACACTAAGAGCTGCTACACTAAGAGATGTTACACTAAGAGATGTTACACTAAGAGATGTTACACTAAGAGCTGCTACACTAAGAGCTGCAACACTAAGAGATGTTACACTAAGAGATGTTACACTAAGAGCTGCAACACTAAGAGATGTTACACTAAGAGATGTTACACTAAGAGCTGTTACACTAAGACCTGTTACACTAAGACCTGCAACACTAAGAGCTGCAACACTAAGAGATGCTACACTAAGAGCTGCTACACTAAGAGCTGCAACACTAAGATATGCTACACTAAGAGATGCTACACTAAGAGCTGCAACACTAACAGCTGCAACACTAAGAGATGCTACACTAAGAGATGCTACACTAAGAGATGCTACACTAAGAGCTGTTACACTAAGAGCTGTTACACTAAGAGCTGTTACACTAACAGCTGCAACACTAAGAGATGCTACACTAAGAGCTGCAACACTAAGAGCTGTTACAATAAGATATGCTACACTAAGAGATGCTACACTAAGAGATGCTACACTAAGAGATGTTACACTAAGAGCTGTTACACTAAGACCTGTTACACTAAGACCTGCAACACTAAGAGCTGCTACACTAAGAGCTGCAACACTAAGAGATGCTACACTAAGAGCTGCTACACTAAGAGCTGCAACACTAACAGCTGCAACACTAAGAGATGCTACACTAAGAGATGCTACACTAAGAGATGCTACACTAAGAGCTGTTACACTAAGAGCTGTTACACTAAGAGCTGTTACACTAACAGCTGCAACACTAAGAGATGCTACACTAAGAGCTGCAACACTAAGAGCTGTTACACTAAGATATGCTACACTAAGAGATGCTACACTAAGAGATGCTACACTAAGAGATGTTACACTAAGAGCTGTCACACTAAGATATGCTACACTAAGAGATGCTACACTAAGAGATGCTACACTAAGAGCTGCAACACTAAGATGTTACACTAAGAGCTGCAACACTAAGAGATGTTACACTAAGAGATGTTACACTAAGATATGTTACACTAAGAGCTGCAACACTAAGAGATGTTAAACTAAGAGATGTTACACTAAGAGATGTTACACTAAGAGATGTTACACTAAGAGATGTTACACTAAGAGCTGTTACACTAAGAGATGTTACAGTAAGAGCTGTTACACTAAGATATGCTACACTAAGAGATGTTACACTAAGATATGCTACACTAAGAGCTGCAACACTAAGAGATGTTACACTAAGAGATGTTACACTAAGAGCTGTTACACTAAGAGCTGCAACACTAAGATATGTTACACTAAGAGATGCTACACTAAGAGCTGCAACACTAAGAGATGTTACACTAAGAGCTGCTACACTAAGAGATGTTACACTAACAGCTGCAACACTAAGAGATGCTACACTAAGAGATGCTACACTAAGAGATGTTACACTAAGAGCTGTTACACTAAGAGCTGTTACACTAACAGCTGCAACACTAAGAGATGCTACACTAAGAGATGCTACACTAAGAGATGCTACACTAAGATCTGCTACACTAAGAGATGCTACACTAAGAGCTGCAACACTAAGAGCTGCTACACTAAGATGTTACACTAAGAGCTGCAACACTAAGAGATGTTAAACTAACAGCTGCAACACTAAGAGATGCTAAACTAAGAGCTGCAACACTAAGAGATGTTACACTAAGAGATGTTACACTAAGATATGTTACACTAAGAGCTGCAACACTAAGAGATGTTAAACTAAGAGATGTTACACTAAGAGATGTTACACTAAGAGATGTTACACTAACAGCTGTTACACTAAGAGATGTTACACTAAGAGCTGTTACACTAAGATATGCTACACTAAGAGATGTTACACTAAGATATGCTACACTAAGAGCTGCAACACTAAGATATGTTACACTAAGAGATGTTACACTAAGAGCTGTTACACTAAGAGCTGCAACACTAACATATGTTACACTAAGAGATGCTACACTAAGAGCTGCAACACTAAGAGATGTTACACTAAGAGCTGCAACACTAAGAGATGTTACACTAAGAGATGCTACACTAAGACCTGCAACACTAAGAGCTGCTACACTAAGAGATGCTACACTAAGAGCTGCTACACTAAGAGATGATACACTAAGAGATGTTACACTAAGAGCAGCAACACTAAGAGCTGCAACACTAAGAGCTGCTACACTAAGATATGTTACACTAAGATATGTTACACTAAGAGCTGCAACACTAAGAGATGTTAAACTAAGAGATGTTACACTAAGAGATGTTACACTAAGAGATGTTACACTAAGAGATGTTACACTAAGAGCTGTTACACTAAGAGATGCTACACTAAGAGATGCTACACTAAGAGATGTTACACTAAGATATGCTACACTAAGAGCTGCAGCACTAGGAGATGTTACACTAAGAGATGTTACACTAAGAGCTGCAACACTAAGAGCTGCAACACTAAGAGCTGCTACACTAAGAGATGTTAAACTAAGAGATGTTGCACTAAGAGCTGCTACACTAAGAGCTGCAACACTAAGAGCTGCTACACTAAGATATGTTACACTAACAGCTACAACACTAAGAGATGCTACACTAAGAGATGCTACACTAAGAGATGCTACACTAAGAGATGTTACACTAAGATATGCTACACTAAGAGCTGCAACACTAAGAGCTGTTACACTAAGAGCTGCAACACTAAGATATGTTACACTAAGAGATGTTACACTAAGAGCTGTTACACTAAGATATGTTACACTAAGAGATGCTACACTAAGAGCTGCAACACTAAGATATTTTACACTAAGAGATGTTACACTAAGAGCTGCTACAGTAAGAGATGTTACACTAAGAGCTGCAACACTAAGAGATGTTACACTAAGAGATGCTACACTAAGACCTGCAACACTAAGAGATGTTACACTAAGAGCTGCAACACTAAGAGATGCTACACTAAGAGATGTTACACTAAGAGCTGTTACACTAAGAGCTGCAACACTAAGAGCTGCTACACTAAGAGCTGCTACACTAAGAGATGTTACACTAAGATATGTTACACTAACAGCTGCAACACTAAGAGATGCTGAACTAAGAGATGCTACACTAAGAGATGTTAAACTAAGAGATGTTACACTAAGAGATGTTACACTTAGAGATGTTACACTAAGAGCTGTTACACTAAGAGATGCTACACTAAGAGATGTTACACTAAGAGCTGTTACACTAAGAGAAGCTACACTAAGAGCTGTTACACTAAGATATGCTACACTAAGAGATGTTACACTAAGATATGCTACACTAAGAGCTGCAACACTAAGATATGTTACACTAAGAGATGTTACACTAAGAGCTGTTACACTAAGAGCTGCAACACTAAGATATGTTACACTAAGAGATGCTACACTAAGAGCTGCAACACTAAGAGATGTTACACTAAGAGCTGCAACACTAAGAGATGTTACACTAAGAGATGCTACACTAAGACCTGCAACACTAAGAGCTGCTACACTAAGAGATGCTACACTAAGAGCTGCTACACTAAGAGATGATACACTAAGAGATGTTACACTAAGAGCAGCAACACTAAGAGCTGCAACACTAAGAGCTGCTACACTAAGATATGTTACACTAAGATATGTTACACTAAGAGCTGCAACACTAAGAGATGTTAAACTAAGAGATGTTACACTAAGAGATGTTACACTAAGAGATGTTACACTAAGAGATGTTACACTAAGAGCTGTTACACTAAGAGATGCTACACTAAGAGATGCTACACTAAGAGATGTTACACTAAGATATGCTACACTAAGAGCTGCAGCACTAGGATATGTTACACTAAGAGATGTTACACTAAGAGCTGCAACACTAAGAGCTGCAACACTAAGAGCTGCTACACTAAGAGATGTTAAACTAAGAGATGTTGCACTAAGAGCTGCTACACTAAGAGCTGCAACACTAAGAGCTGCTACACTAAGATATGTTACACTAACAGCTACAACACTAAGAGATGCTACACTAAGAGATGCTACACTAAGAGATGCTACACTAAGAGATGTTACACTAAGATATGCTACACTAAGAGCTGCAACACTAAGAGCTGTTACACTAAGAGCTGCAACACTAAGATATGTTACACTAAGAGATGTTACACTAAGAGCTGTTACACTAAGATATGTTACACTAAGAGATGCTACACTAAGAGCTGCAACACTAAGATATTTTACACTAAGAGATGTTACACTAAGAGCTGCTACAGTAAGAGATGTTACACTAAGAGCTGCAACACTAAGAGATGTTACACTAAGAGATGCTACACTAAGACCTGCAACACTAAGAGATGTTACACTAAGAGCTGCAACACTAAGAGATGCTACACTAAGAGATGTTACACTAAGAGCTGTTACACTAAGAGCTGCAACACTAAGAGCTGCTACACTAAGAGCTGCTACACTAAGAGATGTTACACTAAGATATGTTACACTAACAGCTGCAACACTAAGAGATGCTGAACTAAGAGATGCTACACTAAGAGATGTTAAACTAAGAGATGTTACACTAAGAGATGTTACACTTAGAGATGTTACACTAAGAGCTGTTACACTAAGAGATGCTACACTAAGAGATGTTACACTAAGAGCTGTTACACTAAGAGAAGCTACACTAAGAGATGTTACACTAAGAGATTCTACACTAAGAGCTGCAACACTAAGAGATGTTACACTAAGAGATACTACACTAAGAGATACTACACTAAGAGCTGCAACACTAAGAGATGTTACACTAAGAGCTGCAACACAAAGAGATGTTACACTAAGAGATGTTACACTAAGAGCTGTTACACTAAGATATGCTACACTAAGAGCTGTTACTCTAAGATCTGCAACACTAAGAGATGTTACACTAAGAGCTGCAACACTAAGAGATGTTACACTAAGAGCTGCTACACTAAGAGATGTTACACTAAGAGCTGCTACACTAAGAGATGCTACACTAAGAGATGTTACACTAGGATATATTACACTAGGAGATATTACACTAAGAGATGGTACACTAAGAGCAGCTACACTAAGAGCTGCTACACTAAGATATGTTACACTAAGAGATGTTAAACTAAGAGATGTTACACTAAGAGATGTTACACTAAGAGCTGCAACAATAAGAGCTGCTACACTAAGAGATGTTACACTAAGAGATGTTACACTAAGAGATGCTACACTAAGACCTGCAACACTAAGAGCTGTTACAATAAGAGCTGCAACACTAAGAGATGTTACACTAAGAGATGTTACACTAAGAGATATTACACTAAGAGCTGCAACACTAAGAGATGTTACACTAAGAGCTGCTACTCTAACAGCTGCAACACTAAGAGATGTTGCACTAAGAGCTGCTACACTAAGAGCTGCAACACTAAGAGAAGTTACAATAAGAGCTGCTACACTAAGATATGTTACACTAACAGCTGCAACACTAAGATATGCTACACATTTACATTTACATTTTAGTCATTTAGCAGACGCTCTTATCCAGAGCGACTTACAGTTAGTGAATACATTTTTTTTTTTTTTTTTTTATACTGGCCCCCCGTGGGAATCGAACCCACAACCCTGGCGTTGCAAACGCCATGCTCTATCAACTGAGCTACATCCCTGCCGGCCATTCCCTCCCCTACCCTGGACAACGCTGGGCCAATTGTGCGCCGCCCATGAGTCTCCCGGTCGCGGCCGGCTGCGACAGAGCCTGGATTCGAACCAGGATCTCTAGTGGCACAGTTAGCACTGCGATGCAGTGCCTTAGACCACTGCGCCACTAAGAGATGCTACACTAAGAGATGTTACACTAAGAGATGCTACACTAAGAGATGTTACACTAAGAGATGCTACACTAAGAGATGTTACACTAAGATATGTTACACTAAGAGATGCTACACTAAGAGCTGCAACACTAAGAGCTGTTACACTAAGAGATGCTACACTAAGAGATGTTACACTAAGAGCTGCAACACTAAGAGCTGCTACACTAAGATGTTACACTAAGAGCTGCAACACTAAGAGATGTTACACTAAGAGCTGCTACACTAAGAGCTGCAACACTAAGAGCTGCTACACTAAGATGTTACACTAAGAGCTGCAACACTAAGAGATGTTACACTAAGAGATGTTACACTAAGAGATGTTACACTAAGAGCTGCAACACTAAGATATGTTACACTAAGAGATGTTACACTAAGAGCTGCTACACTAAGAGATGTTAAACTAAGAGATGTTACACTAAGAGCTGTTACACTAAGAGCTGCAACACTAAGAGCTGCAACACTAAGAGCTGCAACACTAAGAGATGTTACACTAAGAGATGCTACACTAAGAGCTGCAACACTAAGAGCTGCAACACTAAGAGATGTTACACTAAGAGCTGTTACACTAAGATCTGCAACACTAAGAGATGTTACACTAAGAGATGTTACACTAAGAGATGTTACACTAAGAGCTGCAACACTAAGATATGTTACACTAAGAGATGTTACACTAAGAGCTGCTACACTAAAAGATGTTAAACTAAGAGATGTTACACTAAGAGCTGTTACACTAAGAGCTGTTACACTAAGAGATGTTACACTAAGAGCTGTTACACTAAGAGCTGTTACACTAAGAGATGCTACACTAAGAGATGTTACACTAGGATATATTACACTAAGAGATATTACACTAAGAGATGGTACACTAAGAGATGTTACACTAAGAGATGTTACACTAAGAGATGTTACACTAAGAGCTGCTACACTAAGAGCTGCAACACTAAGAGCTGCTACACTAAGAGATGTTACACTAAGAGATGCTACACTAAGACCTGCAACACTAAGAGCTGTTACACTAAGAGCTGCAACACTAAGAGATGTTACACTAAGAGATGTTACACTAAGAGCTGCTACACTAAGAGCTGCAACACTAAGAGATGTTACACTAAGAGATGCTACACTAAGAGATGCTACACTAAGAGCTGTTACACTAAGAGCTGCAACACTAAGAGATGTTACACTAAGAGATGTTACACTAAGAGATGTTACACTAAGAGCTGCTACACTAAGAGCTGCTACACTAAGAGAAGTTACACTAAGAGCTGCTACACTAAGAGATGTTACACTAAGATATGTTACACTAACAGCTGCAACACTAAGAGATGCTACACTAAGAGATGCTACACTAAGAGATGTTACACTAAGAGATGCTACACTAAGAGATGTTACACTAAGAGATGTTACACTAAGATATGCTACACTAAGAGCTGCAACACTAAGAGATGTTACACTAAGAGCTGCTACACTAAGATGTTACACTAAGAGCTGCAATACTAAGAGATGTTACACTAAGAGATGTTACACTAAGAGCTGCAACACTAAGATATGTTACACTAAGAGCTGCTACACTATGAGATGTTACACTAAGAGCTGTTACACTAAGAGCTGCAACACTAAGAGCTGCAACACTAAGAGCTGCAACACTAAGAGATGTTACACTAAGAGCTGCAACACTAAGAGATGCAACACTAAGAGATGCTACACTAAGAGATGTTACACTAAGAGATGTTACACTAAGAGCTGCAACACTAAGAGATGTTACACTAAGAACTGTTACACTAAGAGATGTTACACTAAGAGATGTTACACTAAGAAATGTTACACTAAGAGATGTTACACTAAGAGCTGCAACACTAAGAGATGTTAAACTAAGTGTATAAATGTATAAATGAGCAGGCTGAGTTACAGTTGTATCCTTGTGGCAGAGCAGGACACGCACGCACTCACACACAAACACTCTCTCTCTTTTTGTCTCTCTCTCTCTGACTGATAAAACAGACACATTATAATTCCTTGTTAACAATACTCCTCCTTCTCTCTCCGACTGCTAAGAGACCTCGGTCTCCCTAAAATAAGCCCTAGTCAGAGAGGGTTTCACAGAGAAAGCCCTGGCATAAAAGAGCCATAGTAATGCTTCATGCAAATTCAGCCCCTCACACAAAAAAAATAAGACACAAACTTGAACAGTCTGGGGTCTGTGTCCCAAATGGTACCCTATCGTCGTTATAGTGCTTTACTTTCGATCAGAGCCCTGGGCCACTATAAAGGGAATAGGGTGCCTTTTGGGACAAATCTGTCTCTGTATTCATTCAGGACTCCTGAATCCAGGGATAGAAGGGGGTACAGTGTGCATTGCTAGAGCTACAGCCTCCCTGAGCTACCAGAAAGCATTTAATCCACTCACAATACATCATCCAAATCTCTTTACAGCATAGCATTGTATTTACACTGAACCGCTAGGAACGGAGAGTGGCTGGTTGAGTCTTACATCTCTTCTCCTCAGGGGAAGTGGTGTGATAGTGAGAGAATGGGGCTTTGTTTGTTACCAGAACATTCTCTAAATCAAGTCCATATGGCACCCTATTCCCTATATAGTGCACAACTAGCCTATGGGCCCTAGCCAAAAGTAGTGCACTATATAGGGTATAGGGTGCCATTTCAGATCCAAACTGTGTTGTCTGTCTGATGCGCGTAATCCTTATTATCATCGCTGACTGAATGTAAACATTGACCGTCATGAGAAGTAGAGAGTAATGTATCTATCTGATTTCAGAGTAAGACTCAATCCATTTAATATGGCACCAACTCTGTCATTCTAATGAGAGAAGGCAAACACATTATTCATGTTAATTTCTCTAGCAACGTGTTGATCATCATGAACAGAGAGGAGACCGTCAGTAAACAATAACATACTTATCATCGTTTCTTTCTCTACCTAAACGGACATTATTTAAGGTCTAAATGATGACAACTTGCTGAGGGCAGATATTAAGAGGAGAGGAGTGGAGAGAGGGAGGAGGTGGAGGAGAATATGGGGAGGTGGGGAGGAGAGCATAGATAAGAGGAGAGGAGAGGGTGGGGGAGGAGAGGAGAGGGGAGGAGAGGATAAGTTGGGGGAGGAGAGGAGAGGATAAGTTGGGGGAGGAGAGGAGAATATGGGGAAGAGAAGAGAAGAGAAGAGAAGAGAAGAGAAGAGAAGAGAAGAGAAGAGAAGAGAAGAGAAGAGAAGAGAAGAGAAGAGAAGAGAAGAGAAGAGAAGAGAAGAGAAGAGAAGAGAAGAGAAGAGAAGAGAAGAGAAGAGAATATGAGGAGGTGGGGAGGAGAGGAGAGTATTGGGAGGTGGGGAGGAGAGGAGAGTAGAGGAGAGAGGAGAAGAGAGTATGGGGAGGTGGAGAGGAGAGGAGAGGAGAGGAGAGGAGAGGAGAGGAGAGGAGGGAGGGAGGGAGGGAGGGAGTGGGAGGGAGGGAGGGAGGAGGAAGAGAGGAGAGGAGAGGAGAGGAGAGGAGAGGGAGAGGAGAGGAGAGGAGAGGAGAGGAGAGGAGAGGAGAGGAGAGGAGAGGGAGAGGAGAGGAGAGGAGAGGAGAGGAGAGGAGAGGAGAGGAGGAAGAGAGGTGTAGGGACAGAATAGAGCAGAAGTGGTAGGAATCTTCATAGGCCTGTCACAGTTGATGTTTCATAGTTGTCTCTTTGAACCCCATGGCACCTAAAGCCCCAGTGACAGAACTAGGGCACACATAGGCTCAACTGAACAGGTATAAACAGGTAACACATGCATTTATAAAAACATTTAAAAACAGCAAAAACATGTGTGTGCTTGCACATGGCATACATATTACATTTTAGTAATTTAGCAGACGCTCTTATCCAGAGCGACTTACAGTTAGTGAGTGCATACATTATTATTATTATTATTTTCTTTATTTTTTTTATACTGGCCCCCCGTGGGAATCGAACCCACAACCCTGGCGTTGCAAACGCCATGCTCTACCAACAGAGCTACATCCCTGCCAGCCATTCCCTCCCCTACTCTGGACGACGCTGGGCCAATTGTGCGCCGCCCCATGGGTCTCCCGGTCGCGGCCGGCTACGACAGAGCCTGGATTCGAACCAGGATCTCTAGTGGCACAGCATACACAGAGAAGGATGAGCCACCTACCCTTAAGTAACTCCAATTGATAACCTCCCAAAACCCAGCAGCATGTCACCACATAATGAAACAACAATCAAACAGAATCAGGAGCCTATTGCACATCCGGTGATGCAGGAATCCCATTTGAACATCTCGGGGGTACTCTGTCTGCTCACTGTGATTGATGGAGTGAGTGACAGAGACCAGATGTAGCGTGTCAGTGAGGCGGTGCGGTAGTGTGGTGCCTCCGGTACCTACCTGATATGTGTTGTCAAAGCTGTCATACATGAACCTCGTGATCAGAGACGTCTTGCCAACTACAAGAGCACAGAGAGAGAGAGAGAGAGACAGAGACAGAGACAGAGACAGAGACAGAGACAGAGACAGAGGAGAGAGAGAGAGGAGAGAGAAAGAGGAAAGGGAAAGGGAAAGGGAGATATCTAGTCAGTTGTACAACTGAATGCATTCAACTGAAATGTGTCTTCCCGATTTAACCCAACCCCTCTGAATCAGAGAGGTGCGGGGGGCTGCCTTAATCGAACATCCACGTCTTCGGCGCCCGGGGAGCAATTAGGGTTAAGTGCCTTGCTCAAGGGCACATCGACAGATTTTTCACCTAGTCGGCTCGGGGATTAGAACCAGCGACCTTTCGGTTACTGGCACAACGCTCTTAACCACTAAGCTACCTGCCGCCCAGGGAGAGAGAGACGAGGTGTTAGCTTCTGTAAAAGAGAGAGAGAAAGAAAGAGAGAAAGAATAGGGCCCCATTATAGGGAATAGGGCACCATTATAGGGAATAGGGCACCATTATAGGGAATAGGGCACCATTATAGGGAATAGGGCGCCATTATAGGGAATAGGGCGCCATTATAGGGAATAGGGCCCCATTATAGGAAATAGGGCCCCATTATAGGGAATAGGGTGCCATTATAGGAAATAGGGCCCCATTATAGGGAATAGGGCCCCATTATAGGGAATAGGGCCCCATTATAACATGTTACACATGGGAAGAGAAGATGAGATGCTTAGAAATGGTCAATTATAAGTCATAAAGAGTTTGAGGGCTTTTTAATGTCATATAATTATCTTATTTTAGCATTTCCCACAATAAAGTATTTTGTATATGTTGGCAATATAAACATGTTCAAGAGCTATTAGAAACCACTCCTTCCTCTGGAATGGTTTTGCCTGAAGTGTCAAAGGCTGTTCTCTGCAGCCGTCTAAACAGGCTGCTCTCCAAATTCTCCAAGGGTCCCACTCAGTACTAAAAGGTCATCAGTGGTCCAGGGTACTCGAGGAAATAACACATCCTCGAAAGTGTTCTGCCCGTGCAAACATACACACACAAATTCCGGCAAATACACACACACACACACACACACACACACACACAGACACACAGACACACACACACACAGACAGGGACCGACTGACGCGGCTGGCAAACATACACACTCGGGGACTTTGGCAGCAGCTCGGACGTAAACAGAGAGGAAAAAGCCTGGTTTTGCTCCAGTTGAGGAGGCCTGTATGACGAGGAGAAGCCCTTGTCCACAAGTCATTTAAATGCTAATTTCCCCCAAAAGACACAAGACCGTTTGATTCTAGAGCGAAGGGGATTTAAATGCATAGGGTTCATAAGGCCTGGTAGAAAGCTTCTGTATGAATACAGAGTATTCCCTATTCCCTTACAGAGATCCCTATTGGCTCTTGTCACACAGGGCTTTCAGGAAGTATTTCACACCCCTTGACTTTTTCCACATATTGTTGTGTTACAGCCTGGATTTAAAATGAATTAAATCGAGAAGAAGAAAAACATGTCGCTGGCCTACACACAACACCCTATAATGTCAAAGTGGATTATTTTATTTCATTTTTTAAAATAATTATTATTATTATTAAAAATGAAAAGCTGAAATATCTTGAGTCCATAAGTATTCAACCCCTTTGTTATGGCAAGCTTAAATCAGGAATTAAAATGTGCTTAACAAGTCACATAATAAGTTGAAATAATCGTGTTTAACATGATTTTTGAATGACTACCTCATCTCTGTACCCCACACATACAATTATCAGTAAGGTCACCCCAGTCGAGCAGTGAATTTCAAACCGTTAATATAGAGCCATTAATATAGAGCCGTTAATATAGAGCTGTTAATATAGAGCCGTTAATATAGAGCTGTTAATATAGAGCTGTTACTATAGAGCTGTTAATATAGAGCTGTTACTATAGAGCTGTTACTATAGAGCTGTTAATATAGAGCCGTTACTATAGAGCCGTTACTATAGAGCCGTTACTATAGAGCCGTTAATATAGAGCCGTTAATATAGAGCCGTTACTATAGAGCCGTTACTATAGAGCCGTTACTATAGAGCCGTTACTATAGAGCCGTTAATATAGAGCCGTTAATATAGAGCCGTTAATATAGAGCCGTTAATATAGAGCCGTTAATATAGAGCCGTTACTATAGAGCCGTTACTATAGAGCCGTTAATATAGAGCCGTTACTATAGAGCCGTTACTATAGAGCCGTTAATATAGAGCCGTTACTATAGAGCCGTTACTATAGAGCCGTTAATATAGAGCCGTTACTATAGAGCCGTTACTATAGAGCCGTTACTATAGAGCCGTTACTATAGAGCCGTTACTATAGAGCCGTTACTATAGAGCTGTTAATATAGAGCCGTTAATATAGAGCCGTTACTATAGAGCCGTTAATATAGAGCCGTTACTATAGAGCCGTTAATATAGAGCCGTTACTATAGAGCCGTTAATATAGAGCCGTTACTATAGAGCCGTTACTATAGAGCCGTTACTATAGAGCCGTTAATATAGAGCCGTTAATATAGAGCCGTTAATATAGAGCCGTTACTATAGAGCCGTTACTATAGAGCCGTTAATATAGAGCCGTTAATATAGAGCCGTTACTATAGAGCCGTTAATATAGAGCCGTTAATATAGAGCCGTTACTATAGAGCCGTTAATATAGAGCCGTTAATATAGAGCCGTTAATATAGAGCCGTTACTATAGAGCCGTTAATATAGAGCCGTTAATATAGAGCCGTTAATATAGAGCCGTTAATATAGAGCCGTTACTATAGAGCCGTTAATATAGAGCCGTTACTATAGAGCCGTTACTATAGAGCCGTTAATATAGAGCCGTTAATATAGAGCCGTTACTATAGAGCCGTTAATATAGAGCCGTTAATATAGAGCCGTTAATATACAGCCGTTAATATAGAGCCGTTAATATAGAGCCGTTAATATAGAGCCGTTACTATAGAGCCGTTACTATAGAGCCGTTAATATAGAGCCGTTAATATAGAGCCGTTAATATAGAGCCGTTAATATAGAGCCGTTACTATAGAGCCGTTAATATAGAGCCGTTAATATAGAGCCGTTAATATAGAGCTGTTAATATAGAGCCGTTAATATAGAGCTGTTAATATAGAGCCGTTACTATAGAGCTGTTACTATAGAGCTGTTAATATAGAGCCGTTAATATAGAGCCGTTAATATAGAGCTGTTACTATAGAGCCGTTAATATAGAGCCGTTAATATAGAGCCGTTAATATAGAGCCGTTAATATAGAGCTGTTAATATAGAGCCGTTACTATAGAGCCGTTAATATAGAGCCGTTACTATAGAGCCGTTAATATAGAGCCGTTAATATAGAGCTGTTAATATAGAGCTCTTAATATAGAGCCGTTAATATAGAGCTGTTAATATAGAGCTGTGATCTAAGGAGTTGTGTTTAAGTGGTGCTTGTCTGTAAATGTCAGTCAGAGAGTCAGTAAGGAGGGTTATTACGCGCGTGTGTGTGGTGTGCGTGTGTGTGTGTGTGTGTGTGGTGTGGTGCGCGTGTCTGCCTGCTTGTGCGCGCGTGTCTGTGTTATGATGCGTACAGGAGGTAGAGGCATTCTCTGCCAAGTGTTCAGCTTGGTCTGGTATGGAATTTATGTACAATCAAATCTACTTTGGTTCAGCCTGTGCAGAATACAGAGACAGGGCAGATCACTAAGGTTGGGTTGGGAGTGATATCAATAGCCTGGGTGCCAGTCAGCCTGGGTGCCAGTCAGCCTGGGTGCCAGTCAGCCTGAGTGCCAGTCAGCCTGGGTGCCAGTTAGCCTGGGTGCCAGTCAGCCTGGGTGCCAGTCAGCCTGGGTGCCAGTCAGCCTGGGTGCCAGTTAGTCTGGGTGCCAGTCAGTTTCTGCCCTCCTACAAACCTCTTATGGAATTGCCATGCCAAACAGAATCAGACTGGCAGTGGCACCCAGGCTAAGATATCACTCCCGACCCAGCCCTATGTGATTTGTGACACCATCGTCGCTTCCTCTTCACAAGGATGTAGACCTAGCCAACCAGGAAGGAGGATATTTTAACTGACTTCCTGATTGATGGCAGAACAACGACTAACTAACCCTAATTTTATATCTCTTAAATATTTCATATACTGTACAATTTATGGAGCAGGTGGACCGGATGGCTTATGACATTATTCAGTTAACCACCTCTACCAGAGGAGAGTTGGTTGGACATGAATATGGAGCTCAGTTCAGTTCACTCGTCCCAAATGGCACCCTATTCCCTATATAGTGCACTACTTTTAACCAGAGCTTTATGGGTTCTGGTCAAAAGTAGTGCACTATATAGGGAATAGGGTGCCATTTGGGAGTCCACCATCTAAAAGTGACTTTTTTTTTTAGAGCTTCACAAACAATTGTAGATACTTTTGAATGATTTGGACATGATGCTTCAAAACATTCTCATCCTCTTTACAGCCCGAATCAGTCATTATACAAATTACGCTAGTCTCAGTTATCTTCTATCACGTTCAAGGAGAACAAAAACACACACTAAATAGTTTTATAAAGCAAGCTGGCTTTAATCTGTTTCTCTGTAATTAGTGTACATACACTCATTATCCAGTTGACAGAAAAAACACAGCTCAACAGAATAAACACAAATAAAGTAATTAACATGTTAAAACGGTCCAATGCAGCTGTTTTTTTATCTCAATATCAAATCATTTCTGGTAACAATTAAGTACCTTACTGGGATTGTTTTAAATTAAAATGGTTAAAAAGAAACAAAAATAGCTTCTTAGCAAAGAGCAATTTGTCAAGCAATAATTTTGCTAGGACTGTCTGGGAGTGGTTTGAGTGGGGAGGGGAGGGGAAAATTGAAAATGAGCTGTTATTGGCAGAGAGGTTTAGAACCATCTTTCTTATCGGTGTGTTAACTAATAAAACCGCATGGGGATGTCACCGCGGAAGGCCTGAACTCCCTCCCACCAAAACAGGCAGACATGTCAGCTGGTCTTATCAAACAGCTCTTACACTAAAGTTGCATTATAATCATTATTTTCACAATGTTACAGTATTATTCCAACCTCATAGTGGTGGAAGTATATATAATACACAGGAAAATCACTTTTTTTTTTGACTGCACTGTGCCTTTTAATTTATACTCATAAAACCCATTTGGAAGAACAGGTTAGCTATAGTATCTGAATTCACCTAGACAAATCAGTTAAAGGTTTGAAGGGGAAGGCCATAGCTTATAGCCGTCGCTAGAAGACAGCTAGGCTGCATCACTGACAACATTGTGTAACATCTCTCTGCAACATGTTCTATACCAGGTGGAAAACACCAAGAATGTCTCTGCAGATGAAAGTTACCATGGTGACAGCTAGCAGCACAAATACTCTGTCCTTTCCTCCACGGGTCTGTTCTGTACTGTCTGTCCTCTGCTATATTACTCCATATCATCCACTTCGACCTTATGACGCATATTGATTGGCTAGCAGGGGGGTGGTGGAGGTGAAGGTGTGTGTGTGTGAGTGCGTGTGTGTGTGAGTATCAAATAAAATCTAATTTTATTTGCCACATGCGCTGAATACCAACAGGTGTTGACCTTACAGTGAAATGCTTACATACAAGCCTGTAACCAACAGTGCAGTTTTTAATACAAAAATAAAGTGTTAAGTAAAAAATGGATAAGTAAAAAATAAAAAAAATAGCAAATAATTAAAGAGCAGCAGTAAAATAAAATAACAGTAGGGAGGCTATATACAGGGGGGTACTGGTACAGAGTCAATGTGCGGAGGGCACCGGTTAGTCGAGGTAATTGAGGTAATATGTACATGTGGGTAGAGTTAAAGTGACTATGCATAAATAATAAACAGAGTAGCTGCAGCGTAAAAGAGGGGGTGGGGGGGCAATGCAAATAGTCCGGGTAGCCATTTAATCAGATGTTCAGGAGTCTTATGTCTTGGGGGTAGAAGCTGTTGAGAAGCCTGTTGGACCTAGACTTGGCGCTCCGGTACCGCTTGCCGTGCGGTAGCAGAGAGAACAGTCTATGACTAGGTTGGCTGGAGTCTTTGATAATTTTTAGGGTATCGAGATACTGCTCGAAGGACCAGTTGTCACGAGAATTTTGTTATCTCAATGGTTGCAAGCTTTGAATAATTCCCAGAGGGTGTAAGGCTCTGGTTTAATAATGAATTAAACAAAGTCCCGTTCTGCGATAGGTCAGTCTTTTTATATGCCCTCACGCAAAGGAACTTTGCTCCGCCCACCTTCAGGCAGCCAGTACTTTACACATACAAATTCTTCTGTCAGACTTGAACTCAATTTCTGAGGCTGGTAACTCTAATGAACTTATCCTCTGCAGCAGAGGTAACTCTGGGTCTTCCATTCCTGTGGCGGTCCTCATGAGAGCCAGTTTCCATCATAGCGCTTGATGGTTTTTGTGACTGCACTTGATGAAACTTTCAAAGTTCTTGAAATGTTCCGTATTGACTGACCTTCATGTCTTAAAGTAATGATGGAATGTTGTTTCTCTTTGCTTATTTGAGCTGTTCTTGCCATAATATGGACTTGGTCTTTTACCAAATAGGGCTATCTTCTGTATACCCCCCCTACCTTGTCACAACACAACTGATTGGCTCAAACGCATTAAGAAGGATTAAGAAGAAGAAATTCCACAAATTAACTTTTAAGAAGGCACACGTTAATTGAAATGCATTCCAGGTGACTACCTCATGAAGCTGGTTGAGAGAATGCCAAGAGTGTGCAAAGCTGTCATCAAGGCAAAGGGTGGCTATTTGAAGAATCTCAAAAAAACTTTTTGGGTTACTATATGATTCCATGTGTGTTATTTCATAGTTGTAATGTCTTCACTATTATTCTACAATGTACAAAATAGTAAAAATAAAGAAAAACCCTTGAATGAGTAGGTGTGTCCAAACGTTTGACTGGTAGTGTAAATATAGGACCAAACACACATCACAACAAGCGAGACGACACAACACTACATAAGGAGAGACTTAAGACAACAACACAGCAAGGTAGCAACTCAACATGAAAACAACATGGCAGCAGCACAAGATGGTAGCAGCACAAGGAATGGTACAAACATTATTGGGCACAGACAACAGCACAAAGGCAAGAAGGTAGAGACAACAATACATCACGCGAAGCAGCCACAATTGTCAGTAAGAGTGTCCATGATGGAGTCTTTGAATGAAGAGATGGAGATAAAACTGTCCAGTTTGAGTGTTTTTTTGCAGCTTGTTCCAGTCGCTAGCTGCAGCGAACTGGAAAGAGGAGCGACCCAGGGATGGGTGTGCTTTGGGGACCTTTAACAGAATGTGACTGGCAGAACGGGTGTTGTATGTGGAGGATGAGGGCTGCAGTAGGTATCTCAGATAGGGGGGAGTGAGGCCTAAGAGGGTTTTGTAAAAAAGCATCAAGGATGGAGGCCACACACACTACTGAGCCTCATTTTGACTTGTTTTAAGGACATTACATCAAAGTTGGATCAGCCTGTAGTGTGGTTTTCCACTTTTAATTTTGAGGGTGACTCCAAATCCAGACCTCCATGGGTTGATAAATTTGATTTCCATTGATAATTTTTGTGTGATTTTGTTGTCAGCACATTCAACTATGTAAAGAAAAAAGTATTTAAAAAGATTATTTCATTCATTCAGATCTAGGATGTGTTAATTTAGCGTTCCCTTTATTTTTTTGAGCAGTGTATTATGGGTATTGTGTATTTGACGTATTGATGCAGTGCTCCACCCCCTAATAGTACATTTGAGTTCCAACTGATAAAAAAAAAAATCCCTAATAATGGAAGACTCCTCCATCCCCCACCTATTCAAACATAGAACCTGGATCCTCCTGTCTGACTCCATGGCTGTCTCTACCTCCACACCCACCCTGCCCGGCCATCTAGATGTGTGAAGGTTAGTGTCTTATGGCTCTCCTTCCATACCCACCCTGCCCGGCCATCTAGATGTGTGAAGGTTAGTGTCTTATGTAGGGAAGCTAATGATCCATCATGTATGACATTCCTGGGAGTGTGTAAACATTAATCTTTTATTACCATAGCATTTTTGTGGTCCACACAAAAATATATAAAAAAAAAAAAAGATATATGTTCTCTATAGTTATGTACTTGAAAATGTATCGATTGACCAATTCGTAAGAGACACCTGGGAGTTTTGATGGAAAATATTATGCTGTCTTCTCACTGTTAGAAGAATCAGTCTGACACTTTGTACACACACTGCTGCCATACTGTGGACCAAATCAAAATTAAACCTAGAACTCTCTCTCTCTCTCTCTCTCTCTCTCTCTCTCTCATTAACTTTGAAATGACTTTTGGATCAACTGTTATTTACTTCCTTATATCATCTCAATGGAGTCGCCCCCTTTCAGAGGGGTTGGTTGGCTAAATGGAATTACTTCTAAAGTGCTGCTGTCATGCAGATCAGGATGTCCCCTTGTCAAAAGTAGTACACTATGTAGGGGCCTGGGTTCCATTTGGGACACAGACCAGACATAATTAAATATCCTTTCTACTGAGCTGCTGTCTCTGAACTTCCTATTGATTTATAGACTTGAAAATAGCCATACTTTCTGTTCCTGTGAAGTCCAATCCCATTTACATTCTGGGGATGTGCATTAGTTCCAACCCACAACTCCTCTTACAGACAGGATGAGTCAATCTGAGGGATGCTTTTAGTCTAAGATGGTGTCTGATTGGTCTAAGATGCACTCTAAAATAATAGCTGTGATTTCAGAATCAGAAAACTTTATTGCCATGAAGGTAACTAGGAATCTCTGTTGGACTTGTACCTATAAGCATTTTAATATGTGTACTGTCCACCCTGCCCTGGAGCAGAGAACTAGCCCTGGAGCAGAGAACTAGCCCTGGAGCAGATAACTAGCCCTGGAGCAGAGAACTAGCCCTGGAGCAGAGAACCAGCCCTGGAGCAGATAACTAGCCCTGGAGCAGAGAACTAGCCCTGGAGCAGAGAACTAGCCCTGGAGCAGAGAACTAGCCCTGGAGCAGATAACTAGCCCTGGAGCAGAGAACCAGCCCTGGAGCAGATAACTAGCCCTGGAGCAGAGAACTAGCCCTGGAGCAGAGAACTAGCCCTGGAGCAGAGAACTAGCCCTGGAGCAGATAACTAGCCCTGGAGCAGATAACTAGCCCTGGAGCAGATAACTAGCCCTGGAGCAGATAACTAGCCCTGGAGCAGATAACTAGCCCTGGAGCAGATAACTAGCCCTGGAGCAGTTAACTAGCCCTGGAGCAGATAACTAGCCCTGGAGCAGATAACTAGCCCTGGAGCAGAGTACTAGCCCTGGAGCAGAGAACTAGCCCTGGAGCAGAGAACTAGCCCTGGAGCAGATAACTAGCCCTGGAGCAGATAACTAGCCCTGGAGCAGATAACTAGCCCTGGAGCAGATAACTAGCCCTGGAGCAGATAACTAGCCCTGGAGCAGATAACTAGCCCTGGAGCAGAGAACTAGCCCTGGAGCAGATAACTAGCCCTGGAGCAGAGAACTAGCCCTGGAGCAGAGAACTAGCCCTGGAGCAGAGAACTAGCCCTGGAGCAGATAACTAGCCCTGGAGCAGATAACTAGCCCTGGAGCAGAGAACTAGCCCTGGAGCAGAGAACTAGCCCTGGAACAGAGAACTAGCCCTGGAGCAGATAACTAGCCCTGGAGCAGATAACTAGCCCTGGAGCAGATAACTAGCCCTGGAGCAGAGAACTAGCCCTGGAGCAGAGAACTAGCCCTGGAGCAGAGAACTAGCCCTGGAGCAGAGAACTAGCCCTGGAGCAGAGAACTAGCCCTGGAGCAGAGAACTAGCCCTGGAGCAGAGAACTAGCCCTGGAGCAGAGAACTAGCCCTGGAGCAGAGAACCAGCCCTGGAGCAGATAACTAGCCCTGGAGCAGATAACTAGCCCTGGAGCAGAGAACTAGCCCTGGAGCAGAGAACTAGCCCTGGAGCAGATAACTAGCCCTGGAGCAGAGAACTAGCCCTGGAGCAGATAACTAGCCCTGGAGCAGAGAACTAGCCCTGGAGCAGATAACTAGCCCTGGAGCAGAGAACTAGCCCTGGAGCAGATAACTAGCCCTGGAGCAGAGAACTAGCCCTGGAGCAGATAACTAGCCCTGGAGCAGAGAACTAGCCCTGGAGCAGATAACTAGCCCTGGAGCAGATAACTAGCCCTGGAGCAGATAACTAGCCCTGGAGCAGAGAACTAGCCCTGGAGCAGAGAACTAGCCCTGGAGCAGATAACTAGCCCTGGAGCAGATAACTAGCCCTGGAGCAGATAACTAGCCCTGGAGCAGAGTACTAGCCCTGGAGCAGAGAACTAGCCCTGGAGCAGAGAACTAGCCCTGGAGCAGAGAACTAGCCCTGGAGCAGAGAACTAGCCCTGGAGCAGATAACTAGCCCTGGAGCAGATAACTAGCCCTGGAGCAGATAACTAGCGCTGGAGCAGAGAACTAGCCCTGGAGCAGAGAACTAGCCCTGGAGCAGAGAACTAGCCCTGGAGCAGAGAACTAGCCCGGGAGCAGAGAACTAGCCCTGGAGCAGAGAACTAGCCCTGGAGCAGAGAACTAGCCCTGGAGCAGAGAACTAGCCCTGGAGCAGATAACTAGCCCTGGAGCAGATAACTAGCCCTGGAGCAGAGAACTAGCCCTGGAGCAGAGAACTAGCCCTGGAGCAGAGAACTAGCCCTGGAGCAGAGAACCAGCCCTGGAGCAGAGAACTAGCCCTGGAGCAGAGAACCAGCCCTGGAGCAGAGAACTAGCCCTGGAGCAGAGAACCAGCCCTGGAGCAGAGAACTAGCCCTGGAGCAGAGAACCAGCCCTGGAGCAGAGAACTAGCCCTGGAGCAGAGAACTAGCCCTGGAGCAGAGAACTAGCCCTGGAGCAGAGAACCAGCCCTGGAGCAGAGAACCAGCCCTGGAGCAGAGAACTAGCCCTGGAGCAGAGAACCAGCCCTGGAGCAGAGAACTAGCCCTGGAGCAGATAACCAGCCCTGGAGCAGAGAACTAGCCCTGGAGCAGATAACCAGCCAGGTAAACACTCCAGGTCTTCTCTAGGGGGGCAGACGTGATGCAATACCCATTACGCAATACCCCTGAGGGTCTGGCAACCATTAAGATCCCTCCCCCTTTCTCTCCCCCCTCCCTGTCTCCCCTGCCTCCCCCTCCCCATCTCCCCTGCCTCCCCCTCCCCGTCTCCACTGCCTCCCCCTCCCCTGCCTCCCCCTCCCCATCTCCCCTGCCTCCCCCCTCCCCCCGTCTCCCCTGCCTCCGTCTCCCCTGCCTCCCCCTCCCAGACTCCCCTGCCTCCCCCTCCCCCCCCCGTCTCCCCTGCCTCCCCTCTCACCGCCCCTCGTTTCCAGCAGGTTGACGTTTATTGCCATGAATCTTGCCCATGAGGCAGAACGGAGCCATTTCCGGTAGATGGGCCAGCTGCAAAGTCAAAATTGGCTATATCGTAAAAATCCATGAAAACAAACATTTGCTTTTTGCTCTTAATTTAAGATTAGGGTTAGCAGTGTGGTTAAGGTTAGGGTTAAAATCTGATGTTATGACTTCGTGGCCGTGCCAGCTAGTGATCAGAGCTGCCTCCAGGGCAAGATTAATGGCAATAAATGCCAATCTACTCATTTCAACCCCCCCACCCCTGCCTTCGCACGACACAGGGATGTGAGCCTGGCACACCGGAAAGAACACGCAACATCAAACATTCATCAACCAAGACATAAAAAAGATTAAGTGGATATTTATGACGGTAGGCTGTAGAGGCAGAGAACACGTCTCACTGTATACAGACATAATATAACATTTGCAAAATTTCTTTATTATTTTGGAACTTTTGTGAGTGTAATGTTTACTGTTAATATTTTATTGTTTATTTTATTAAGGCTTCTAGATAGTCACTGAAACCCTATGACAGAACTTATCTGACTTTGATACATTATATACAACACATGAATATAAATAGTCCAGTTCTCTCTCAAACAGAGCCCACAATCACAATTTAAGGACACAGTGCATTCGGAAAGTATTCAGACCCCTTCCCTTTTTCCACATTTTGTTACATTACAGCCTTATTCTAAAATGGATTAAATAAATAAACATTCTCATAAATATACACACAATACCCCATAATGACAAAGCGAAAACAGGTTTGTGTATTTTTTGGCAAATGTCAAAATAACAAAAAACAAAAACACCTTATTTACATAAGTATTCAGACCCTTTGCTATGAGACTTGAAATTGAACTCAGCTGCATCCTGTTTCCATTGATCATCCTTGAGATGTTTCTACAACTTGATTGGAGTCCACCTGTGGTAAATTCAATTGATTGGACATGATTTGGAAAGGCACCCACCTGTCTATATAAAAGTCCCTTCAGTTGACAGTGCATGTCAGAGCAAAAACCAAGCCATGAGGTCGAAGGAAGCTCCGAGACAGGATTGTGTCGAGGCACAGATCTGGGGAAGGGTACCAAAACATTTCTGTAGCATTGAAGGTCCCCAAAAACACAGTGGCCTCCATCATTCTTAAATGGAAGAAGTTTGGAACCACCAAGACTCTTCCTAAAGCTGGTCGCTCGGCCAAACTGAGCAATCTGAGAAGGGCCTTGGTCAGGGAGGTGACCAAGAACCCGATGGTCACTCTGACAGAGCTCCAGAGTTCCTCTACGGAGATGGGAGAACCTTCCAGAAGGACAACCATCTCTGCAACACTCTACCAATCCCAATCAGACCTTTATGGTAGAGTGGCCTGACGGAAGCCACTCCTCAGTAAAAGGCACATGACAGCCCGCTTAGAGCTTGCCAAAAGGCTATGAGAAACACGATTCTCTGGTCTGATTAAGCCAAGATTGAACTCTTTGGCCTGAATGCCAAGCGCCTCGTCTTAAGGAAACCTGGCACCATCCCTATGGTGAAGCATGGTGGTGGCAGCAACATGCTGTGGCATTGTTTTTCAGCGGCAGGGACTGGGAGACTAGTCAGGATCGAAGGAAAGATGAACGGAGCAAAGTACAGAGAGATCCTTGATGAAAGCCTGCTCCAGAGCACTCTGGACCTCAGACTTGGGCGAAGGTTCACCTTCCAACAGGACAACGACACTAAGTACACAGCCAAGACAACGCAGGAGTGGCTTCGTAGATTGATGAGGGGGGAAAACAATGTAATCCATTTTAGAATAAGGCTGTAACGTAACAAAGTGGAAAAAGTCAAGGGGTCTGAATACTTTCCGAATTCACTGTACGTATCTGCATTCTGACAAATCATCTGACAAAATATCAGGTAAAACTACAAGCAACAGCCTTGATCTAAGATCCTCCCCTACCTTGGGGACTCTGTATAAGCTACACTACAGCTATGAAGCACAACTCCCCTGACATCATCCCACACAAGGGAGACCCTCCTTCCCCTGACACCATCCCACACAAGGGAGACCCTCCTTCCCCTGACACCATCCCACACAAGGGAGACCCTCCTTCCCCTGACACCATCCCACACAAGGGAGACCCTCCTTCCCCCTGACACCATCCCACACAAGGGAGACCCTCCTTCCCCTGACACCATCCCACACAAGGGAGACCCTCCTTCCCCTGACACCATCCCACACAAGGGAGACCCTCCTTCCCCTGACACCATCCCACACAAGGGAGACCCTCCTTCCCCTGACACCATCCCACACAAGGGAGACCTTCCTTCCCCTGACACCATCCCACACAAGGGAGACCCTCCTTCCCCTGACACCATCCCACACAAGGGAGACCCTCTTATGGGTAGAAAAGTCAAGCAAACACACTGATCACTGTGACTTACCCTAGATACAGACACAGGCCCAAGCACTGGTAACATTAACATACTGTGCTTCTAAGGACAGTCTACACAAGAGTGTTCAAAAAGGGTTCTTTGGCTGTCCCCATAGGAGACCCCTTTTTGGTTCCAGGTTGTTGTTTTTTTACGTTTGGTTCGAGGTAGAACCATTTTGGGTTCCATGTAGAAAGGGTTCTACATGGAACCCAAAACAGTTCTACTTGGAACCAAAAGTGTTCTACCTGGAACCAACAAGGGTTCTTCAAAGGATTCTTCTATGGGGACAGCCAAAGAATCCTTTTAGGTTCTAAATAGCAACTTTTTTCTAAGAGTGTAGCAGAGAATGAAACAAAACGAGAATGCTGTGGTAGTTTCTTCTCCGACTGTGTTTAGTGCTAGCCTGGTCCCAGATCTGTTTATGCTGTCTTGCCAACTCCTATGGTCATTACCTAGCCTGGTCCCAGATCTGTTTGTACTGTCTTACCAACTCCTATGGTCATTACCTAGCCTGGTCCCAGATATGTTTGTGCTGTCTTACCAACTCCTATGGTCATTACCTAGCCTGGTCCCAGATCTGTTTGTGCTGTCTTACCAACTCCTATGGTCATTACCTAGCCTGGTCCCAGATATGTTTGTGCTGTCTTACCAACTCCTATGGTCATTACCTAGCCTGGTCCCAGATCTGTTTGTGCTGTCTTACCAACCCCTTTGGTCATTTGCAAACAGATCTGGGACCAGGCTAGTTTAAAGCTGGTATAACTGCCTGTCTCTTCATTACTGTGTACTCTGAAACGATGACGCTATTTCTGCATCATCTGCACAACTACCCCAGCCATGTATTCAGAATAATCCACCGCCGAAGAGGTAGAGGATGACTGAACGCTCACACCTCGTTATCGTCACAGAGTCAGTAACTGTGTTGCTCCACATCGCTCACCAAAAACGTATCAAAGTTAGCACGCTGTGAAAATAGACATAGACAACTGCACTTCACTGCACTGCACTTTACTGAACCTGCAAAACGTCCTGCAAAAAAATGCACAGGACCCTGTAGAGTAGAGCCTGTAGAGTAGAGCCTGTAGAGTAGAGCCTGTAGAGTAGAAACTGTAGAGTAGAGCCTGAAGTAGAGCCTGTAGAGTAGAGCCTGTAGAGTAGAGCCTGTAGAGTAGAGCCTGTAGAGTAGAGCCTGAAGAGTAGAGCCTGTAGAGTAGAGCCTGAAGAGTAGAGCCTGTAGAGTAGAGCCTGTAGAGTAGAGCCTGAAGTAGAGCCTGTAGAGTAGAGCCTGTAGAGTAGAGCCTGTAGAGTAGAGCCTGAAGTAGAGCCTGTAGAGTAGAGCCTGTAGAGTAGAGCCTGTAGAGTAGAGCCTGTAGAGTAGAGCCTGTAGAGTAGAGCCTGTAGAGTAGAGCCTGTAGAGTAGAGCCTGAAGTAGAGCCTGTAGAGTAGAGCCTGTAGAGTAGAGCCTGTAGAGTAGAGCCTGTAGAGTAGAGCCTGTAGAGTAGAGCCTGTAGAGTAGACCCTGTAGAGTAGAGCCTGTAGAGTAGAGCCTGAAGTAGAGCCTGTAGAGTAGAGCCTGTAGAGTAGAGCCTGAAGTAGAGCCTGTAGAGTAGAGCCTGTAGAGTAGAGCCTGTAGAGTAGAGCCTGTAGAGTAGAGCCTGAAGTAGAGCCTGTAGAGTAGAGCCTGTAGAGTAGAGCCTGTAGAGTAGAGCCTGAAGTAGAGCCTGTAGAGTAGAGCCTGTAGAGTAGAGCCTGTAGAGTAGACCCTGTAGAGTAGAGCCTGTAGAGTAGAGCCTGTAGAGTAGAGCCTGTAGAGTAGAGCCTGTAGAGTAGAGCCTGAAGAGTAGAGCCTGTAGAGTAGAGCCTGAAGAGTAGAGCCTGTAGAGTAGAGCCTGTAGAATAGAGCCTGTAGAGTAGAGCCTGTAGAGTAGACCCTGTAGAGTAGAGCCTGAAGCAGAAACTCCAAGATCTAGAGCCTTGAGTTGATTCTCCAGCTTCACCAGATAGAGAACTTCTAGGTATACCATGACGCTCCTGCCAAACAGACACACTACCCAGCTCTCCCCAGTCAGAAAGCACACTGCTACTGCAACCCTTTGTAATATATGCCATTTTTCAAAGAAGTGAGGGAAGGTTTTAAAATAACAAAACCAAAAGAGCTGGTAAGCTACTTCCTCTTCTTCTGTTCTTTTATCAAGTTCTATTCTCTCCTTTATATTGCGGCATAAATCCT